>NC_056725.1:177773633-177948633 GCF_019279795.1 Protopterus annectens | reverse complement strand
TATGGGAACGACACAGATGATGTGATTTAAATTTTCTGACTAATAAGGATCCTACCTTGCTCATCTTTGACTTTGTCTATTCAAATTGAATTTATTGCAGTGGTGGCTCGTGATAAATCGGACTGCAGGACTGCAGCCCCCCAACTGTGAACCAGAATGGTACAACCCTAACTGCACATAGAAAGTGAATCCGGACTGCTGCCTTACCAGTCTGGATTCAAGAAGACCACAGACTTCTTATGCCCCAGATTGATGCAAAGTATAAGTGTTGGGGATCGGACTGCAAGGTCTGCAGTCATTGAGCATAAACAGGAAGGAGCCAGGAAACTGGAAGTGTGCTTTCTGGCGAGAACATCCCAGATTGATGCAAAGTATAAGTGTTGGGGATCGGACTGCAAGGTCTGCAGTCATTGAGCATAAACAGGAAGGAGCCAGGAAACTGGAAGTGTGCTTTCTGGCGAGAACACAGAACAGGATAGATTATCAGACAGACCATGTACAGAATGAATTTATCCGACTGTGACAGGATAGATTTTATCAAGATACTCAGGTACAGAGTGCATAAGGAATGGAGTTTATCACAATCCAGTACAGAGTGCTGTGTGTGTAGTAGACGGACTCCGTTTGTGTACATCAGACATTTTATGAATCAGACCTTACCACCATTTGTGTATGGAGAGTTGTCTCAGGTACAGAGTTTAGTTTGTTTACCGCTGTATATACGGATATTCGGTTTATCAGAACTTACTGCCATGTGTGTGTGTGTGTGTGTGTGTGTGTGTGTGTGTGTGTATGTGTATATGTGTATGTGTGAACTCTAAGCAAGGCCTGGTCAGGGTGAATAAAAATATGTGAATGGCAACAAATCTCTGGTGTACTGAGAGCCATGTCAGGTTTTATATAGGACACTGTGGTCTACACAGGGTGTGTTTGTGTGTTTCAGTAAACAAATGGGCAACAAGACCTGGAGTAAAAGATACAGATGCTGCTAAATGGAGTAAAAGATACAGATGCTTCTAGATGGCAGGCCATAATATTGCCAGGGAATGTAGAGTGAGAACACTGAGCACAGCATAGACATTGCACACATTACTCTAGCAAACCTGGAGTGAGTGTGTGTGTTCTGATTGTTCTGCTCCTCATAAAATCTGTGGTTTCTGAATTTTTAATTCTGGATATTTGATGGTGCAGTGGTAGCATTGTTGCCTCACAGCTAGAGGTGCTCCGTTTTGATTCTTGGCTGAGGAGTTTTGCAGGTCCTCCCTGTGTTTGTGTGGGTTTGCTCTGGTGTCCTGCCATGTTACAAATACATGTGTCTACAATATTTCTCCCTGGGCCTCTGCTGAAAATTGGCTTTGTTTCAAGTCAGATTTAACTGGTTAGCAAATGTTAAATAAATAAATAAAATTGACAGGCATTTCAATTTCAAACTTCATTTTCTTCATAAATGTTGGCTTTTTCCAGACTTCTTGTGCTGCGAAGTTGAGAGATACAGTTGAGTGCAGAGTAGATTTTACAAGGAGCTAAGAGCTGCAGGGGAAAAGAAGTATAGTGCTGCTTATGCCAAGTCTGCTTGCATTGTTAATAGCACAACAGGTAGTGTAGTTGCTTTTAAATGCAGAAGGCTGTGGGTTCTACTCCAACAGGGGGTGGATGCTGCCATACTGAGAATGTCCTCTTTGGTGAAGATACCTAGTAACTATGAGCCTGTTATCAGTTTGCAATCCATTCCCTATTGCAATATTACTAGCTTATTTTTAATGTAACATACACAATTGTATTCCTCAAGGGCAACAGGCACTTTATTTGCAAATGAAGCAATGAAATATAAAGTTGCTTGCTAGCAGCAACCTCTTCATTAGTTACAGATTTCTTTAATGTGGAATTATTTAGAGGACGTCTACTTCTGCAGAGATTGTGCATATTTACTGATACTGGTGGATTGTAGAAGTTTGAGTAGACTTATGATGGAAATGTTCTCAATTGGGCAGTTTTGTCATTATTGGTGCATTAATTTTGTTTCATTGTTTACTGGAAAAATGTTCAAAACAATAAATTTAAAACATCCTCTAACAATAGTGCTGTATTATACAAGGAATATAATTTAATACAATCAGGAAGGTGTATCACACAACACATATTTTATGTGCAAGGGGCCTATCATTTGAAAACAGCCCAAAGTTAATCTTTACTCTAGCCAAATGTATTTTCTTTGAATGTGGATTTCAGTGCCGTTTCAATGAATGAGAGTCTCATGAGCAGACTGCATTGCTTTGTTTAGCAGATGTCTTAGTGTTTGTGCTGTAAAATAAAATTTTCAAATGAAATCCAAATCATTGTAGAAATAAAGCAGTTTGCACATTACATTGTTTATGGTAAATGGGGAAAAATAGCCAAGTAATGGGACACTGGAATGGCTGCAGGGGGGAGGCTCCATTCGACCATGATTTTGTGAGGGGGAAGGATGGCAAACTCCAACAGCCCCGGCTGAACTATACCTCTCAAATGTCCAGATTTTCACAGAATGAATAGATTTTTTGCTTCTTATTTTTGGTTTGTTCCTCATAAAATTTGTAGTTTTCTTGCAAATCATTTAGGAATTAAGTCACTAAAAGGAATTAAGTCACTAAATAATGAGACATTGAGTTTCAGACTTCATAACCTTCAGAAAAATGCATGCTAAAGCAAGAACTGTTATTCTAGCAACTAAGTTTATACAAGAGCGATTTTTAGTACTGTTTGTATGTTCCCCCAATATATTTGACCTTGTCCAGATTTCCTGCATTAGCAGGTTGAGAGGTACGTGCAGCTAAATTGCTTTATAGAATTAGGCATATCCAAACTTCTCAACTGATACAGATTTTGGCTCAAAATGCTGCTCTCCCTCTAATCCCGCCGCAAAATGGCAATTCTGGAAGAAAACGTGGAGGGTTTACAATTAATAAATAACTGTAATAATCAGAGTTATAGATTACTTTTATTTCAGAAATGCATGTAGATGTGTTTATTTTGTCAGATGCTTAAGTTAACAGTACTAATATTAAAGTGTCCCTTCTAGGACAGGTTCCCAGCTGTATTGTGTGGCTATTTTGTATTTTTGCATCACGTTTGGTAAATTTTTCATAAAATTGTGGTTTTCTGGTAAATTAGTTGCAAATCATTAAATACTAAAGACATTTGAGTTTCAGATTTCATACCCTTCAGAAAATTCATACTAATGCAAGACCTACTATTCTACTAGAAAGTTTATAAGAGCTATATTTAAATTTTGTCATTTTTGGGCCTTTGTCCCACTTCTGTGTATGGCTTTGTCCAGATTTCTTGCTCTGAGGTTGAAAGTTTTGACAAATGTGTTAGGGCCATCACAGCCAGCCAGAGACAGTTCAAACTGTGACATACTTGTTGCACCCCACTCCCCCATGTAGTGACTGGAGGTGTCCAAGCAAGGCAAGGAGCAGTTATGCAGTGTTAAGTGTGCAGAGTATCCTCTAATCCAAGGTAGACACACGTACTACAGTGGCTTTTCATCTGCTCTTGTTTGATTTTGCAGAATGTTCTGGTTTTCCATCATATTTTTATACTGTTGATTTATGCTTCTTATTATTCAGAAAGTGCCCGTTGCTCTGTGTTTAAGTAGCAATGCTTTCATGACCATCAGGTAAGCTTGTCTGAGATTGTAAGATGCAAGTAACCTTTAATAAGCATACTGTTCTTTACCAACATTGAAAGCGTTTTGGTTGTTGCCATGCAGAGAATACTTACATAAATAGATAACGTATAAGCCTTGGGTATTGAAATGCATAAGGCAGTATTTGTAATAAAGGACAGGATTACAGTATTATAAATAGCTCATTACCTTTGTTGGAGACTTGCAGTCATCTTTGCAGGCTTTACCCTTAAACTAAACAGAACGCCAATCATGTGTGGTCCATAACCTGTGCAGTAATCCTTTAAGCAATGTATCTTGAGCTTGTTTCTTGTTCGCTGTTCATTTTTTACTTTCATCATGTTTTCCCCATGAAACAAGTAGATAGTTGTTGTCAGGCAGCAAGTCTTTTTTGGATAAGAAACATGTTTACAAGTGGGGTATCACAGAGATTGCTACTTTCAGCATGTTACTTGGTACTTTTATAAAGCTGAATATAAATTTATAATTAGAACTGCAGTACAAGAAGACGTGGTTTGAGTTGAGTGCTGCTTGTTTTTCTTGTACTTGATTTCGACTGGCATTCCAGTAATGTATTTAAAAAGTAATTTATTTTTTCATGCCTCATAACCTTTTTGTTTCTATCTAGATATTAAGTAAGCTGTCATGCAGTCAATGCATTGAAATATTTTTCTTCTACACTTCATTTTGTCTTGATTGGACTCTCATAATGACAGTTTGGCACCCAGGGCAGCATATTTAAAGTTCCAGTTTTTGTGGTTTTGGAGCATAGCCCCTCCCCTTTCTGGTTGGCCACGCCTCCCTCCCATTGGCCCCACCCATTCCACTGTCTCCTGCAGCCCCCCTTCGATTGGAAGTCACCAGCCACCACTGATTTATTGCAACCACTCTGCCAAAAAACTTATACAGCGTTTTTCACTTTGCTTAAGGTACCCTTGCACAAGGTTTCTTGCAGCACATACCTTCTGGTTATACTTGTTATAATACATAAAACTGAAAATTATAACAAAATAAAGAAAGAGCAAACAGATAAGAGTCTTCAGAAGAGTTCAATAAAAAATCAAGAAAACACACTCAAAACACTAAAAAACCAAAATGAGCACAGCGTTGCGAGTCCACAGAAATAAATTTATTGGATAGAATATGCACAGGTTTTAAAATCATTGGTACACAATTAACCAATGCCCATCATCAGATGACACTTGTCATGAATAATTACATTAAAATAGTAAATTAATGAATTCTATATATTTATTTGTTGAAGGACCAAAGTAGATAAAAAATATTTTTAGCATATATTAAATGCAGCCCCTATCAATACATTTGTTAAAAAGTTCTTGTTATAAATTGTTAAAAATTGCATTATGTATTTGTATAAGTGTGTGTGTGTGTGTGTATGTATATATATATATATATATATATATATATATATATATATATATGTGTGTGTGTGTGTATATATAAAAATCATATATGAATGATTAATGGACACATAGTAAAAGTAATACACATCCTTAAACTAATTCTGCCTTTTCCTTCAATACAGGCATTATAGAGATATGTTCATTTATGCCAGCCCTTTGCTGTGAAGGAAAGGTTAGTTTGCTTTTATTTTTTGTATTACTGTATTGCCTTTCTATATTTTGAATACTGTAGTTTGTTTTCTTTACCTTGTGTTTTGCTTGCATTCTGTTTTAACAGCATATTAAAACTTCAAAAGAGACCACAGCTCTCTCTGTTCTGAGTCAGGCAGAAATAAGAACTGATTAATTAAGGACTCATTCATAAGACAGAAGAGGTCACTTAAGGTTAATCACTTGTTAACAGAGGGGGTGGAGATAGGAACTAAAATTTCTATTTAAGGAGTAAACTAAAACATTTCAGAGCTTTACCAGAAAGGCTCATCCAGACTCTGCTACACTTTGCTGTGAAGGAAAGGTTAGTTTGCTTTTATTTTTGTATTACTGTATTGCCTTTCTATATTTTGAATACTGTAGTTTGTTTTCTTTACCTTGTGTTTTGCTTGCATTCTGTTTTAACAGCATATTAAAACTTCAAAAGAGACCACAGCTCTCTCTGTTCTGAGTCAGGCAGAAATAAGAACTGATTAATTAAGGACTCATTCATAAGACAGAAGAGGTCACTTAAGGTTAATCACTTGTTAACAGAGGGGGTGGAGATAGGAACTAAAATTTCTATTTAAGGAGTAAACTAAAACATTTCAGAGCTTTACCAGAAAGGCTCATCCAGACTCTGCTACACTTTGCTGTGAAGGAAAGGTTAGTTTGCTTTTATTTTTGTATTACTGTATTGCCTTTCTATATTTTGAATACTGTAGTTTGTTTTCTTTACCTTGTGTTTTGCTTGCATTCTGTTTTAACAGCATATTAAAACTTCAAAAGAGACCACAGCTCTCTCTGTTCTGAGTCAGGCAGAATTTTTCCCGCCCTCCCACCCATTTAAGTTGTCTTGTTAAATACCACTGTCTTTCTAGTTGCCCGCCTCTTATGTTAATCTGCCCATATATCTCATTTCTCTCTACTTTCACTGGCTTATGTGAGTAATCACAAAATCATCATTTTTGAAATCCCACCCCTTCAATTATTTAAATTTATTGGCCATCCTACAGTATTTCATAGTACCAAAATACAAAAGTGACCACCCCTTTCAATCCATCTTGCTGTTTTAAAAATAGTAACTCTCCACTAAACCTTAACTTTTTAAACAGGTAAAACTCAAGTTACTTACTTTCACATCTAACTTCTCTAGTGCACACTGCAGAGTGCATTCTTTTCAATCTTTTCTTTAAGCATCCCTGTGACTAGCACTTTCTCTAATACCTGCCGGAAAGCACTAGGAAGCCTTAAACTCATACAAACACTGAACTCTCCTTGTTAACAAGGAGAAATTAATAGTAGGCACTAAACAGCCTATAATTGCAAAGTACCTTGCTAAGGAAACAGCTCCTATACTTTACAAAGAAAAAAAGCCCCAAACCAGGCATGTCCAAGGGTCAGCTTCCGGTGATTTCTCCTGTCCACCTGGTGAATCTGGGCATACTGGGGCAATGCAGCAATTGCCTCATGTACACAGACAACCCTCTCCTCCTACCACCCAACACTACAACCTGTGAGAGATGCACTTACATAGCCAAAATGGAAGCAAAGCGCTCTCCACCCAAGATTGTGCTAAACAGTCAAGAGGAGAAGGTTAACACCCACACTACGCCTCAAGCAACACATAGCCCTTCTAAACCCGCACCACCAACACCCACATATAGCAACACTAAATACACATATGCAGAGGCCCTTAACTGTAACCTTCCCAAGCAACAAAGACCTCTGAAGCTGAAAGGCAAACAAACACCAATCACAACCAATGTGTCACATAGTTCACAACACCAGTGTGCCACCCAGCAACAGCCCCTACGGCAAGACAATGTACCTAACACTTTAGTCATAGGTGACTCTATAGTCCGGCACACTGATGTCCCTCTCACCAGGTTGAATAAGGAGAAAATTACAGTCAGCTGCCTGTCGGGTGCCAGGATCCGCCACATAACGCATGCACTCAAGTCACTCCACAACAAGTACAAATATGACTCTGTCATTGTCCATGTTGGAGTGAATGACTTGAGACGTACCTCCCTGGACTACATGAAAAGAGACATGGAAGAGCTCTCGGATCATGTGGCCCAGGCAGGTATGACCCTAGCCCTGAGTAGCATCCTGCCTTCGCCCAGAATGATACCACAATATAAGGATAAAATGATTGACTTCAACAATTGGCTAAGCTTATGGTGTTATTCAAAGGGGATCCAGTAATCTGTCTGCCTGGGACAACATGATTGACAGACCATGATGCTTTGCCAGAGATGGTCTGCACCTGTCGCCCCTGGGATTCAGGCTACTGGCTAAGGCTCTTGCCACCCCTATAGTGCCTTTTTAGGCAAACTTCAAAGGACAAAACCACCACCGTAACAGGTACAAGCATGCAAAATCTGAAAGTAATGCTACTCAATGCTAGAAGTCTAAACCTCAAAATGCACTCTCTCGAGGCACTCCTAAAAATGGAGAACATAGATATCTGTGCAGTAACTGAGTCCGGGTTCAAGGCTCCAGAGAGCACCCCTGCAATACCAGGCTACAACTCTTACCACACTTTTCGGCCACCAAACCAAGACCGAAACACTAAAGGTGGAGGAGTGTCAATATTCACCAAGGATATTCACACCACCAGGCTAGTTAGCCAACACAATGTATCTGAAATTCTCCAAGTGCAACTAACACTAGGTAAGACTGCAATCCAAATTGTAGCTTGCTACAGATCCCCCACCATACCCCAAGATTCTCACTACACCTTTCTAAACATACTGGAAAATATTAAGATAGAACCAAACACCCTAATACTGGGTGATTTTAACTACCCTGCCATTAACTGGGAAAACTACTCATGTCCCAACACCTTTGCGCAACGGTTCTTGGAATTCATAAATTCCAATGCCCTGGATCAACTAATCCATAGTCCCACCAGGGGCTCCAATATCCTAGACCTGGTCATTACCAATATGGGAAATCAATGCTCCATACCTATGGTCACCCCCTCGTTAGTCAGGTCTGACCATAAGCTAATCACTCTTAACATCCACATCCCACCCCCACCCCCCAGTAAAGAAACCACCATAAAAAACTTCTCCAAAGCCAACTTCATGCTACAGAAGTGACAAACTTCATGACACCCATGCAGACGGGAACTGAAAGTTCAACTGCTTAATCCTACACTAAGGCACTGTACGAGCACATCCACTCATGCATGAATCGTGCCATCCCAAATAGAACCAAAATGCTCTCATCCAAAAATGCTCTCATCCAAAAAAAGGAAGCCAATCTGGTGGTCCCCTGCCATAAACAAACTTTACAACAAAAGGAAGAAACTTTTGCAGAAAAGAAGAAAATCCCAGGATGCAAAAAACTCCCTTACTAGCCTCAGTAAGAAACTGAGATGCCTCATAAAATCCTCCAAAGCTAGTTACGAAAATAAAATTGCCAAAGATTCCAAAGACAACCACAAAGCATTCTATAACTATGTCAAGAATCTAAATGGCAACGCTCAGATCTGCTCTGAGCTAAAACAGAATGGCATTAAATATACTGATCCGAAGGATATTGCCAATCGATTCGATATTGCAGATCGATTCAGTGCCAACTTCACCCCCCTCTCACCCCCTAAATGGCCCATCTCAATACCGGAAGATTGCCAAATTCCAGTAATAACTGGCCACACAGGTACAAAACGCACTCTCTAAAGCCAAGAATACAGCATCCATGGGACCAGATGACATCCCGGGCTGTGTACTACATGAACTACAATATGAACTGGCACCTCACCTAAGTGTCATGTTTAATCATAGCCTCACCTCAGGTTTCGTGCCCACTGAGTGGCGTAGAGCTACAGTTATCCCAATCCACAAGGGGGGATCCACCTTGGATCCCGGAAACTACCGTCCCATCAGTCTGACAAGCCTTATCTGCAAGGCCATGGAGCGTATTATCATGGAACTTATAAACAAAGACATTGGCAACCTTCAAACACTGGACCCCACCCAGTTTGGGTTTGTGAAGGGCCGATCTTGTCTCCTGAACCTGATTGACTTCTTTAGTCTCCAGAGCCATGGACAAGGGTAAAGTGGTCCACACAGCCTATCTAGACCGTGCCAAGGCCTTTGACACCATCCCCCACTCTGGAATCATAGATAAACTTACTAAGTTGGGCATTAATCCCCATGTCACCCAATAGGTTGCTAAATGGCTTACTGATAGAACCCACACTGTAAAAGTAGCAGACTCCAAATCCAGCTCCAGACAAGTGACAAGTGGAGTACCTCAGGGTTCAGTCCTGGGGCCGCTCTTGTTTGACATCTACTTCTCTGAAGTACAGGTCAACACTAAGGGACTCTGGCTAACAAAGTTTGCACATGACTGCAAACTGGGAGCCATTATTGAATCCCCAAATGATGTAGATACTCTACAAAAGGGCCTTACAGAAACAGATGCTTGGTGCCAGAGCCATGGGTTCAAGCTCAATGCCAAGAAATGTACGGTTATCCCCTTTGGGAAAAAACATGTATCCATGAATTACCATATAGGTGGCAGTACACTAAACACAAAGTGTGATGAGACTTAGGGACACAGGTGGACAGTGATCTCACCTTCGATAACCACATCGCCACAACAGTCAGGAAATTCTTCTATGTGGCACACCTCATCACGAAGGGCTTTTCATCCAGAATAAAGGAGGTCATTGTCCCACTGTACTCATCCCTCATTAGACCCATTATAGAATACAACGCCCCATTTGTTATGTACCTCTCAAGACATCTGCAACAACTGGAAAGGCCTCAGAAATACCTCACTAAAAGAATCACAGGCCTAAAGCAGATGCCCTATGCTGACCGCCTTAAAAAACTCCAGCTATACTCTGTCGCATATAGTCTACTCAGAGGCGATCTCTGCTTAACATACAAGGCCATGTCAAACCCAGAGCTGTTGGACATGCTACACTTAAAGAAATCCCAATCCCTCAGAGCTACACACCAGGGATCTAAACCTTGTCATCACAATAAACAAAACATGCTGGAGGGATAGGTTCCTGACCCAGAGACTCCCCAGACTCTGGAATAGATTGCCCATACATGTCAAGCAGAGTGTCTCCTTGGACCTCTTCAAGAGGAACCTTGACGATTGGATGGGAGAAAGGAAATTCACCCCAGGGATCACGTCAGTCGCCCTGCTAGACAGGGGTCCAGGAAAGTAAATAATGTGGGAAGAAATAGCCAGGGAATTGTTATGGCTAGGCTTGTATAGGCCCTAGGGCTGATAGCCTAGTACCAACCTATGAACCTATGAGTGTAATCGGCCGCCAATATAAGCTGCCACATCAACTCTTTTTTTATACAGTATATTTTGCCAATCACCTCCCCTCATGTCAACTTTGACAAAATCAAGTATACCAAACTTGAAACACTTGAAGTTCTTACACAAAGTACTTACTATGCTTATATAAAGCATTAGTGTTTTTTTCATTTTTGATATCATAAAGATGTTCGTATATCCTATTTTTCAACATTCTTTCCATCTTACCGATGTAAAAAGACGGGCAGGTGCTACATAAGGCAATGTATACTAACTTGTTTGAACAACAGTTACCATTTTTTAAAAAAAAATGTGGCTTCTATTGGAATTACCTAGAATGGTATCACTATCTAAAAAATATAGGGACAGTATAAACACCTTCCACATGTTTTAGTACCAGTTGTATTCCCGTGCTTGTTGTTTTGATATTTACTAAATTCCACCAGGGTTTTGATATTACCACCTACCTTGGTGGAAAATATAGGTTTGTCACCCAAAATGCGAACCATCTCAGAATTAGTTCTGAAGATGTTCCAGTTTTTTATCATAGTACCCTTGATGTGAGAATATAGGGGACAAAATTGAACGACACACGCTTGCTGAAAATTAATGGTGTTCTGAATATTTTCCACGTTGTTTTCAATACCTGACCTTTTTTCACTAGTACCTAATAAAGGTTTATAAGTAATACCCCATTTACCATAGACCTCTTCAAGAATAGGGTCAATAAAATGGCCCGGGTATCCTCTTTCCAAAAAGATGGTCCTTAAATTCCACTATTATATCATTCTTCATAGTAGTCATCCTGGCTACCCTAACAGCCTGACCCTTTACAATACTTTTTTTCTGGTAGGCAGGATGATGACTATTGTAATGTAGGTATGCATTACAAAAGGTATTTTTACGGTAGATTTTAGAATGAAAACAGTCCTGATTTTTAAAAATCTTGACAGAGAAAATTGATTTCCTGCTGATGACACTGGAAGGTAAATGTTAAATCTGTAGTCTGGTTTATGTAATTCACAAACTCTAGGATTTCATCTACACTTCCCTTCCACAAGATGAAAATATCATCCAAAAACCTGCCATAATAAGTAATGCATGGAGAAAATCTTGTGTGTTCAAAAATATATTTTTGCTCCCAACCTAAGAGGACCAGGTTAGCATAAAGGGGGGCGCAAGCAGCACCCATTGCTACTCCCTTTAACCATTTATAAAGGTCATCACCAAAAAATATAAAATTGTTATCCAAAATCAAGCTCATAAGTTCACATAAAAGTAGAACTTCGTCTGATTTCAAAGATGAATGGGTGAACAGTACCCCCTCAAAAAAGCTTAAACCTTCGTCTTTTGGAATACAGGAAAAAAGGTCCTGTATATCTATGGTAAGAAACCAACAATCAGTTGACCATAGGTCCGGCTTGATCTGGCCCAAAAAATCCCAGGAAACTAAGTAAATGTGGGAATTTATTACCAATATGTTTCAATTTTTATCCACATACACTGCTAGGTTGTGGGTCTTGGAGCCAGAAGCTGCAACTATGGGTCTGAAAGGTGGCTTCTTTAAGTTTTTGTGCACCTTAGGTATACCGAAGATCGTAGGAATTTTTGGATATTTGTTATACAAAAAATTATATTCATCCTTGGGGATTCTCTGGTCTAATAAATATTCATATAGATAACTATTCAACCTACGATAATGATTTCATTTTTTGAACCTGCAGAATACCTGTCCTCTTGGAATAATATATGTTGCATGTCATTGTTGTAATCTACCACACTATATATAAACCACTCCCCCACCTTTGTCGGGGGTCATAATTCTAATGCTTTTGTTTTGCCTGAGACTCTCTAAAAGACTTTTTTCATTGGGGTTCAAGTTATGAAACGCTCTCCTTTTCTCCCCCCATGTTTTATACAAGTCTTCCTTAACAAGTTTTTCATAAGCCACAATTAAAGGATGCAGGGGTGGATTAAAGGTGCTACTTCTCTTGAGGGAATCATTGATTTTACCCTTGTTCAATTTATCTGAAAAAAACAGATTCAAATTCAATTTTCTTAAGTATATTTGAAAGTCAACCATTACCGAAGCTATATCGGGCATGTGTGTAGGTACAAATTTGAACCCCTTGGAAAACAAGGAAAATAACTCTTTAGTGATGGGAAAGTTAGCATAATTGTAAATGTTAAAACCATGTAAACTATATTTAATATTGTCCAAACTTTGTATTTGGACCGTATTATCTACCATTTGTTGTAACCATAATTTTGTTTTACTGTTCTGCTGTAGGTCTTGTTCATCCCTCTCACTCAAAACACTAGACAGCTACAAAACCACCACTCAAAATGATTCAATTAATTGAAACTAAAACTACCTAAAAATATTTCTAATTACTTTCTACTTTCAACCCCCCCCCCCCCACCGACAGTTTTATAAAAAAATTTCTAATACTGTGGCATTTAAATTAACATTCACACCACAATGCATATTAACAAAAAGTACTGCAATAGGACTTGAATGAAAGAAAGGAATTAAAAAGATTATACAACTAATCTGTTTATATTTTGAAATTTGGTACTTTGAGACCTATTATAAAATGCTGATTCACTCTCCTTGTTACCATGGCCCTTTTATTTCTTCTTTCCTTTTTCTCTACACAAATCTACACATCTTAAAAGAACATTGAAACATATTTACCTTAAAGTATCAGTTCTGTTAAAAAAATTAAGCCTGGATACTCTTCCCTTTTCTTTTTGTTATACATTTGGCCATCATCTTGTAAAATGGGCTCTTATTAAGTAAGCAATTTTGACTTGGGAAATGTAAATCCAAGTAAAAGTTCAATACACTGATGTTTATGTCTACTGTAGGCTGAGCAAGTGTCCAGTTACTTCCCGATTCCAGGTTATTCCAGCCCCACTGTCCGATGCTGCATTAGAGGGAAGAAACAGTTTGTAGTAGGTATACTGCTTGCCATACAGTGTAATAAAAAACAGATGTAAAACGCTATCTATGAATAGAATGATCAATCTGAGAGAGAAAACTACATGTGTGTGAAACACCTCCATGACAGCCCTACTGTACAGTGAGTTTGTTATACAACAAGGAATTACTGCTGTAAAGAATACATTTGGAAGAATTTGTACATCTGTGAAGATGAAGATGCAGTGAAGTGATCATTCCATTGCAGACATCCATTTACAATAGTGCGACATCAGTGTTAGTACACTGTATGTCAAGTACATACAATAAACTTTACTAGGAATCTATTAATAGTGCATGGAGTGCTAAGATTTAATAGTGCATGGAGTGCTAAGATTATGTTCTCAAATCAAGAAAAAGATAAATGTGTTAAGTGCTTCCCTTGATCCTGGCAGTACTAGCAAAAGCTTCTTTGACACCCAAGTACTGATAAACTTGTCTTGTTGTGCAAGACTTGTCTTTTTCTTGATGTCAGAACATAATCGTTGCACTACACTGTGCATTATGAATGGTTTGAAGGGAAAGGTACATCTCTCAGAAGATACCACCACTCTGAAATAGACTCCCCATCCACATAAAAACAAAAGTTCATCCCTGTCCATATTTCACAGCAACTTGAATTTATGGATGGGGGACACAATTTTACCCAGGACTCCCCCTGTACTACTAATGGACAGAGGCTAGTGCTGCCAACTGTCCAGAATTAAGGGACACTGTTACTGACATGGAAGAACACAAGAATATGTTTGATTGACCACAGTAATACTGTACAAATCCCCCTCAAGGGGAGGTTAATGCACACTTATTGTGCATGCATTTTGCTTTCACGTACAGGTCCAGAATTTTTGGCATGAAAAGTTGGCAACCCTAACAGAGGAAGCTCTTGAAAAGCTTTATCCCATGCACGAGTCCCTTCAAATTATCAAGGGTATGATCCCAGTCACTCTCATTAGGGGTAAGATATAACTAATCGACAATGGGAAGGGGAAGTCCAATCTTTAATGAAATGGTACAGGTTAATTTGAGCACAAGTGAAATTGGCTAGGTTTAAAATGCCCTGCAAGGGCAGCTAGCCAAGTACTTGCCCATGAACCTATAAGACATAGAAGTGACTGCAGCAGAGGGCAATTATCAACAGAAGTAACAGATATAAAAATCCTTGTAGCAATGCCAAACCAAAGTTTGCCTTCTATTCAGAATGGTCATTTTAATTTGTAGCAGTTTGCAAATGTGTATACATTTGACCAGGCTGTACTTTCACCACTCTTCTGTGCTGAAGAAAAAAATTAAAGTAGGCAGAGACACTGGCACAATGTGCCAACACTGCCAGAGAATGTTGGATCTCATAAAATATATTACAGTGGATAAAATGCCCTGACAAAGTCTTCTGATAGCAGGTAGTCCTGGCAGAACTAGTTAGTTTTCCTGAGGTCTTGTTCTTTTCACGTACTGGAGCTAAGCCAGTCAAATGTGTACTAAAGCCATTCTGCTTTGAAAGAAGGCTGGGAAAGAGAAAATGTCAGATTCAGAAAAAGGTACCACTTTCCGAATTCAAGAAAAAGCCTCACCATAATGCTTGTGCTGTCTATTCACTCAAAGATTACCACTAAGTTATAATGCACAATTTGTGCTAACCTTTATGAATCCAGCCTAAAGACTACTTCAGAGAATGTCAGAATGAATTCCAAATCTACTATAATGTGGACCACTCCATAAGGCTTTATACACATGATGGCCTACAGTTCAGAATTACAACAAGAAATGCTATAGTTACTTACTGCAGAGAAGTGGTACTGGGTTAAAGCAAAATGTAAATGTTTTTAAGAAGAAATGTGTCAACTGAGAGCGAAGCTTGCAATTGTTTTTCAACATGCATTTAACTCTGCTTAATGCAGCGTTCTGAACTTTTTTTTCAAAAGCATGGTTTGTAAATCATGCAGCGTGTACAATATATATAAATCTATACAATGCAAATTGTACTGAGTATATAAGTTTTCAGGGAAAATGGAACAGAAAGAACTTAACTAATTTTGCTTTGCCTTATTAAATGTGCACATACATTTGCAGTGTTCAACTCAAATGAATGTCTTCCTTATTGTTGCTGGACTCAACTGCACTTGTCTGTGGGGAGGTAAAATGCCTGAAAACAGAAAAAACTACCATCCAAATTTAAATGGAACAGGGAACAAACTGAGGTTAATAGCAGAGAAGCAGTGTCTGCCTAGCTTTAGAAGGCTGTAAACTAAAATACAGTTCCAAAATGCATTTTTTTATTTAATTTTTATTTTACATTTGTTTACCAGGAAGGTCCAACTAAACAGAGGTCTTTCAGCAGAGACCCGGGAAGAAGCTCCACATATGTAACAAGGGAAGAATGTACAAACAGAAGTTACATAAACAGACATATAGCTACAATGCAATATATACAGCGCTGTACCACTTAATTACATTTTCCATCACAAGCGTCTATTACACATATTGAGATCAACTTTCACTACAATTAATTGATTTTTAAAGGCATTTTCAAGTGAAATTCAAAGAACTAAGTTTGACCCCAAAAGTGGAGTTTTATGCACCAATTTATAAGACATTAGAGTCTGAAGTTACTGCGCAGATACGAAATTCAGTGAGTCAAAGGAGATTGTGAAGGACGGTATACACTGGATTTCAAGTGAGAAGTATAGTGAAAACTATTCAGGGCTAGTACATGTGCACAGTTTTAAGTGTGATCAGAGTGTTTTTTTTTTTTTTGTTAAACAAGGTGTTTGTAATTGACCTTGTATCTCAGTAGGTACTTGATTCCGTAATTTGGCTACACCAGTGCAATAGAGGGAATCTCCTAGGGAGCTGCTGACTTTGGTTACAACTGATAATGATTTATTACTTGAGCGTAAGGAACGTTTATTAGTATAGGGAAGTAATAGGTTTTGGAGGGGTTTTATCTGGTTGTTTTAGAAGTATAATGTGCTTTAGTAAATTGGTTATATGTTAAGAGGGTAGGCAGTTCGAGCCAGTTTAATTCTTTGACTGCTAAGCAATGGTGAGATCTATAGTTGTGATCCGTTGCAAATTTGGCTATTTTATTGTAGCAGCTATCTAAATTTTGCTACATCAGATTTTTTTTGTGTTAGTGAGAACCTGTGAGGCATACAGTGTTGAGATCAGATGGGTTCTAGGGATAGTGGTTAGTGGCTTTGTGCTTCTGGTTAGGTACTGTTTATTTCTGTAGAGACTGCCAAGTTTTTTTACAAACTTTAATTTCATGGCATTGTCAATAGTGATACCTAGAAGTTTGGCCTGGAATACAGGTGTGATTATAGTCTGGTTTGCAGATGTGAAATAAAAAGCTGTGGTAGGATCTGAAGTTGTGGCTGGCTGAAAGAGCACGAGTTTGGACTTGTTAGGGTTTAAAATGAGTTGGGCCTCTGATAGGCAGGTTTCAACTTCAGAGAAGGATTCGTGCGTTAGCTGTTATAACTGTTGCAGAGACAAGGCAGCGCATATTAATGTGGGGTCATCTGCATATTGAACAAGTGAGGCATGCTGCACAGCAGTGTACAAATTACTGGTGAAAAGGGTGAATAGTAGTGGTCCTAGAATGGAGCCTTGTGGGCCTCCTAGGTTAATGGGTAGTAGTGGGGATATGTTATGTTGCCATTTTACTGTGTCTGGCATCCTGTTATATATTCACTGAATCAAGTAATTGTTAAGGGACTAAGGTTAAGTTCCATGAGTACCTCTATGTAAAAAAAAAAAAAAAAAAAAAAAAAAGACTGTTGTAGGAGACTGTAGCAAATGCTTATAAAGAATATTTTGTCACTGGTGTGCACTACAGAAACAATCAGTCTGGATTAAACAGATACGTTTAATATCCACTGTAGCACTTACTAGTAGCTTATTCGTAGTTTAAAAAGAGAATACATACAATTCCCTAAAGTTGTTTTTGCTTGCATCTGTTTAAAAAGTCAAGGTGGCCCAGTAAAGAAAAAAACTTTACCAAGGACCTTTTTAATAACAGCGAAGGTTCTTATATTAACGCAGAGACTTGGTGATTAAATGGACAGAAATGTAGTTACAAACTATAAAGGGGACCCAATGCATTGGGGATGGTAAGGATAGTTCGAATTTTGGCTGCCTACCCAGCCAAGTGTGCTTTCTAATACCTTACTAGGTTAGTTACACAGCCTACTTTTAAATAATTTACAGTATCTTAACTTTTAACCTACACTAGTTCCTTGATTTTTGTCTTTTTGCACGAATTTCTTTAGTGGTCTTGAGCGCTTGCAGCAGGATATTGCTGCTGTTAGGAAGTTTCAGAGCAGGTCTTTAGTCAGTAAGAATTATAGATAATGCAGCAAGATGGAGAAAAAAATGGATTAAAAGATAACCGCAGTTAGAAGGATCCGAGTAGCTTACTTATACAAGTAATTTACATAAGGAAAACAGTAGAGGAGCAATTTACAATACAATTAATAGGTATACTCTATTTTTGTTGTGCAGTGTACATAATCACTCATTGGGCAGCCGTGGTGGTGCAGCGGTTAGCGTTGCCGCCTCACAGCAAGAGATTCTCCGGTTCGATCCTCAGCTGGGGTGCCTTCTGTGCGGAGTCTGCATGCCCTCCCTGTGATCGCGTGGGTTTCCTCCAGGTACTCCAGTTTCCTCCCACATCCCAAAGACATGCTGTAGGTGGATTGGACATTCTAAATTGGCCCTAGGTGCGAGTGTGTGCTTTCTGTGGAAGGTTGGGTGCCAGGCTGGCAACTCGACACTGTAAAACTCCACTGCCAATCATGAGCGGACAGGTGATCCTCTGTGGCGACCCCTAACTGGGAAAAGCCGAAAGAAGAAGTGTACATAATTACTCATCCACTATTAATCAAAACTTTAACTGAAACATAACAGTTTTAAATTAGCACCAGTAAAAAGATGGTCATGGCAGTTACAACAGTATTAGCAACAGGCCAAGCCTCAATATCTGATGCTATGTAGCATCCTAAAATAGCTGAAAAAAAAATTCCAAATCCAGTTCTATTACTTTTTTGTAACCTGCATTTGCAAACATCTGCTATTTACACTAAAATATACTCAAACAAGCAGTGAAACAGTGTCGGATGTACTTTTTCTGCCTGCTTTTACTATAAATTGCTAGTTATATGCTATCCCTTTTGGTTTGGTGTTTTAAACATGTTACAATATTTCCTCTTATGAAGCATCACTGGTAACAAACAGGTTGTGCAATATTATCAGATGTTTTTTCATAGCCTGCTATTACCACAATTTTAAGTAAAATGCTATTTCTTTAACCTTCAATTTTTATAACTGCTATTACCAGAACGTTAAAAATGAAAAAAAAAATGCTTGTTCCTTTTGCTTCATCTTCAATATGATTGCTAGTGAATACAGTTATCAAATACTTAAAAAAAAAAAAAAAAAAAAAAAAAAAAAAAACTATTACTGTATTGATTGTCTGGGAGAAAGCACATCCACTGTTTGGACAAGTCAAAGGTAGACAAAACCAAATACACCTTTAGTTACTGGTAGTAATAAATCTTGATAAACTGTTCGAGATCTATATGCTATCTTGTCTTTTCACATGCATAAAAAACAAACTATATGCAAGTAAATTTGACTAAGTTTAGAGATGCTTACATAATTCATTTTTACAAAGTGCATGACTTCATTTCAATGAATTTTATTATTCACCTTTAAAGGTTTGTTTTTATTAGTGTACATATATAAAAATGGTAAAAAAACTCAAACACTGTCTTTCGACTTTCACAGAGTTATTTGCTGAAGCTGCTAACACCATTCCATTATTTAACAGACTGCTTGTTTTTAAATTGTAATGGGATTTGGTGTGAAATAGTGGAGAGAGTGGTAGTAGTGATACCGCACAAGGAATGGCGTTCTGGTACAGGAGTTTTAACACTAACCCATTCAGTAAAACTGTACATGCATCATAATTTTGAGCAGGTTTTACAACTGCAAGGCACTGGGAAGGAAGCAAGGTGGAGACAGGCTGGTGACCCAATGACTATCAATACAGCTCTGTAGCTGATCAGTGCAAATCTTATTTGGTTGAGGCAAGTATATACTACAAGAGAGTCAGCAATGTGCATTTACTGTACACCAATGCAGTTCCTCCTTGCATACTGACTGTTGTTAGTGATGTGGATTTAAAGTCCTTATTATTGCATATTGATTGGTGGTAGTAGGGTGGACTGCAATAGCATAAACTTATGCCACAATTAGTCTGCTGTGTTGAAGATATATTGTAAAAACTAGCACTAAACTCCTGTACAGAAGGGCAAGGCTCTCTATTTGACCTTACCAGCCATCCAGTAAAACAGTTCACTGTACCTATCCAGTAGTGATGTGGATTTAAAGCCCTTATTATTGCATATTGATTGGTGGCAGTAGGGTGGACTGCAATAGCATAAACTTATGCCACAATTAGTCTGCTGTGTTGAAGATATATTGTAAAACTAGCACTAAACTCCTGTATAGAAGGGCAAGGCTCTCTATTTGACCTTACCAGCCATCCAGTAAAACAGTTCACTGTACCTATCCAGGCATGTTCAAAGGGCAGTTTCAGGTGTACTCTCCAGTCCAACTGGTGAATCTGGGCATTTTGAGGCAATGTTACAACGGCCTCATGTACACAGACAACCCTCTCCTCCTACCACCAAACACTAATACATGCGAGAGATGCAATTATACAGCCAACTGGAGGCCAAGCTCTTTCAACCCAAGACTGGATCAGACAGTCAAGAGGAGAAGGGAAATATTTGCATTACACCACCAGTCTCACACAGACCCATTAAACCAGCACCGGAAAAAAAAATGCACAGAAAAACCAACAGAGGCCTCCAAAGCAAACATCCAAGCAACCTCCACCCCCCAACACAGACCATGAAACACATACTTCACAAAAGCAGTGTGCCATGCAATCACAGCCCTTAAGGCAAAATAATGTACCAAACATACTAGTAATAGGTGACTCTATAGTCAGCCACACTGATGTCCCACTCACTAGGCTGAATAAGGAGAAGGTTACTGTTGGCTGCCTGTCGGGTGCCAGGATCCACCACATAACACAAGCACTCAGGTCACTCCAGAACAAGTACAAATATGACTTGTCCATGCTGGTGTGAATGACCTGAGCCATACCTCCCTGGACTACATGGAGACATGGAAGAGTTCTCTGATCACTTAGCCCAGGCCAGCATGACCCTGAGTAGCATCCTGCCCTCACCAAGAAGGATACCACGGTATAAAGAAAAAATTCTCGATTTCAACAACTGGCAATGTTTCTGGCATCATTCAAAGGGGATCCAGTGTCTGTCCACCTGAGATGACATGCTTGACAAGCCAAGCTGCTTCGCTAGAGACAGCTTCCACCTATCACCCTTAGGCTTTTGAATACTGGCCAAGGCTCTTGCCATCCCCATAGTGCCTTTTTTAGGCAAGGCTCAAAAGACAAACCCAGCGCCGTAAATAGCACAAGTAACAAAAAACTGAGGGTAATGCTACTCAATGCCAGAAGTTTAATGCATGCACTCGAGGCACACCTCAGTATGGAGAAAAATTGATATATGTGCAGTAAAAGAAACCTGGTTTAAGGCTCCAGAGAGCAGCCCAGCACTACCAGGCTACAACTCATACCATACATTTTGGCCACAGATCCCAAACTGAAATACAAAAGGCAGGGACGTATCCATATTCATCAAGGATCCCCCACACCTCCAGGTTAGTGGCACAGCATGATGCTTCAGAGATCATCCACGTGCAACTAACAAAGGGCAAAACTGCAATTCAAATTGTAGCTTGCTACAGATCACCCACCATGTCCCAGAACCCTTATTCCACATTTCTGGAAACACTGGGAAACAAAGGTCCTACCAAAACACCCTAATATTGGGCGATTTCAATTACCCAAACATTAACTGGGAGAACTACTCAAGTACTAACTCCCTTGCCCAACATTTCCTAGAATTTATAAACTCAAATGCCCTGGTTCAACTGGTCAACACTCCCACCAGAGGTGACAACATATTGGACCTGGTCATAACCAACATGGGCGACTGGTGTTCCACACCAGAGGTCAACCCCTCACTGGTTAGATCTGACCATAAACAAATCACTTTGGATATCCACATTCCTCCCCCACCCCTGGACAAGGAAACCACTGTGAAAAACTTTTCAAAAGCAAACTTCACGTTATTTAAGACCGAGGTGGAAAGTTTCAAAGCCCCCATGCTGAATAACGCTGTCCAAGCTGCAAAATCCTTCACTAATGCAGTCTACGGGCACCTACAAGAATGCATAGATCGTGCTATCCCAAGCAAAACCAAGACTCACTCCTCCAAGAAAAGGAAACCAGTCTGGTGGACTCCTGCCATAAACAAGCTATACAACAGAAGGAGGAAACTAGTACAGAAAACAAGTAAAATTCCAAGAAGGGAAGACATCCCTGATCAGTATCAGCAAGAAACTACGATCCCTCATAAAATCATCCAAGGTGAGCTTTGGAGTCATTCCAAAGATGACCACAAGGCATTCTTTAGCTATGTCAAGAATCTAAGTGGCAATGCTCAGATCTGCTCGGAGTTAGTGCAGAATGGCACAAAACACACTGAACCAACCAATAATGCCAACATCCTGGCAGACAGGTTCAGCGCAAACTTCACCCCCCTCTCACCCCCAAAAGGGCCCATAACCATACCAGAAGAATGTAGAGTCCCTGAAATCACAGACACTCAGGTTAAAACAGCCCTCTCCAAAGCCAAAAACACAGCATCAATGGGACCAGACGGTGCCCCAGGCTGTATCCTACACAAGCTCAAAGATGAACTAGCCCCCTCACCTAAAAACACACTTCAAACTCGGCCTCTCCACAGGCTACGTACCCATAGAGTGGTGCACAGCAATGGTTATTCTGCTCCACAAAAGGTGGAGCCACAAGAGACCCCAGGAACTACTCGCCCTATAAGCCTGACTAGCTTGGTCTGCAAGGCTATGGAGATAATCATCATGGAACTCATTAACAGAGAAATTGGGAAACTCCAAACACTGGACCCTACCCAGCTCGGCTTTGTTAAGGGCAGATCATGCCTCCTAAACCTGGTGGACTGCTTTGAGACAGTTACCAAGGCTATAGACTAGGGAAAGGTGGTACACACAGCCTACCTAGACCTCGCTAAGGCCTTCGACACCATTCCCCATTCGGGTATTATAGACAAGCTCAACAGCCTGAACATAAACCCATACGTCACAAGATGGGTTACCAACTGGCTCATGGATAGAACCCACATGGTAAGAGTTGCAGGAGCTAGGTCCGACTCAACCTGTTACAAGTAGCGTTCCCCAGGGCTCAGTCCTAGGACCCCTCCTGTTCGGCATATACTTCTCGGAGGTACAGGCAAGCACAGGAGGATTACGGCTGATCATATTCGCAGATGACTGCAAACTAGGTGCTATAACTGACTCTCCAGCTGACACGCACATCCTCCAAAAGGGTCTCACTGAGACAGATACCTGGTGTCAAAATCATGGACTCAAGCTAAATGCCAAAAAGTGTGTAGTCATCCCCTTTGGAAAAAACAAAGTACCCACAAACTACCACATAGGTGGTAGTCCCCTAAATACAGAAGATGTAATAAGGGATCTGGGGACCCAAGTAGATAGTAATCTCACCTTTTATAGTCACATTGCCAAAGTGGTTAGAAAATCCTTCTACGTGGCACACTTAATCACAAAAGGGTTCGCATCCAGATCAAAAGAGGTCATTGTGCCCCTACACTCATCAGACCTATCATAAGAGTACAATTCCCCATTTGGGATGTACCTTACAAAACACCTGCAACAGTTGGAAAAACCACAGAAGTACCTCACTAAGAGGATCACTGGCCTCAAACAGATGACCTATGCAGCTCGACTGAAGAAACTCCAGCTGTACTCGGTCGACTACCGCCTACTCAGAGGTGATCTCTGCCTGACATACAAGGCCATGTCCAACCCAGAATTGATGAACATGCTCCACCTAAAGAAAACCATATCTCTTTGAGCCACATGCTCTAGGGATCTAAACCTCACCACAACAATAAACAGGACATGCTGGAGGGATAGATTCCTGTCCCAGAGACTTCCCATGCGGCAGCCAACATCCACATCTCTATTGCAGGGTGGCAATGTGGCTACCTCAGGAAAGCACTAATCCTAAATGTGGGCCACTTCAGTGGAAAGGATGGTAGCAACAAGCTTAACTGCAAAAGGCAGTTGTCAAATTACTAAACCTCTACTGAAAGGAGAACCGTGGAGGATGCGAGAGAGAGAATTAAGACAGGCAGAACTTGCATATCCCACTTTGAAAGCTCTTAACATCAAGGGCAGGGAGACAGTCATTTAACAGGACAGGGGGTTGCTATACAGGAGAAATGACTCTTGAATGAGGGCTGATGATAGTCCAAAAGGGCCATTTGTCAGGCATTAACTCATGACATTTATTTCTCAGCTCATCTGGGCATAAAGCCTACAAGGAGGCTTAGGCAATTTTTTTTTTTGGTCAAACACTGCAAGACAAACAGAAGCACTGCAAGATATATGAGCAGCGTTAGAAGGATGGCAAAGCAGAAGACAAAGCTAAGGCTGCTTCAGTATCTTTACCTATATGTATATCTGCCATGGTTTAGTGGTAAATTGCTTTGTGTATAGAGTGCAGGGTCCTGGGTTCGAGCCTTGGAGAGTCAGTTTATTTAGGGGGTTGGGAGGGTGGCCTAATGGTTAAGGTGTTCGCCTTGCAAACATAAGGTGCAGGGTTCGAGTCTCACAAGGGACAATTGGCTAGGCTTAAAATGGCTCGCAAGGGCAGTTAGCTTAGTACTAACCTATGAACCTGTTACTGAAGAACAGTCTCAGAAACTAGCCATCCCTAGTCAGGAGCATCTTGGTACTTGAAGCATCACAGGTAGCATCACAGGGTACTAGGTACCCTAAAGCAGGAAATTTATCCTCCAGTGAGGCGAAAAAAAAAAAAAAAGTTGTAAATGCTCTGTTAGAAATTTTGAGCCTGGCAGTTTCTCTGCATTAGTTTCTCTCCAGAAAATGCAGGCAGACCGAAGGGGGAAAGTACTTGCCCTATCTTTTCTTTGCCTTCAGGGAGGTGTCTAAAGAATTCACAATGTTTTCATAATGTGAGCTTCTTTGTGATCACAGGATTAGGGAGCACTCGGGCTTATTTTTTGATGGCAGTGAGGGTGATCGCAATCACCATGAAGAGTTAGTTGTGGACTATGTACTGAATTTCATGACTAAGCTTAGGAGGCTCAAAAGGTAGAACACCTAGCACAAACACAATAGCCGAAATGCACATGTAGACATCTATTGTGTGCAGAAATTTCATTATTTAACATAAACAGTGTTTGTATTGCATTTACACTCGTACTTAACCAATTTTATATTCTATGTTTTACTTTCTGAGCATGTGCAAATTTTTTTCTGCTACATTTAATGATCATGCTAGCTCAGATCATGTTCACTTACAGTGTATCAATGTAATAATGAGGGTTGGTTCAAAGTTTTAAAATGTTCTTCTGTATAACAGTATTCTAATGCTACTCAGATGCACATTTCAGAAGAAATCATTGTAAATGTTCACAAATGATACATTTTATATGGATGAACACCGAAAATTTTGTAAATCAATGAAGATTCATTTGAACACGCACACAAACACAAACATCATCTACCACATATTGGGGAAAACAAACTATGGGGACCATTTAGTTGTACTCTGGCGGCACTGTTAAACATGTAATTGGATACCAGGATTTTTTGTGTGTGTGAAAATTGAAAATTAAAAACAAAAAAAGCTGACCAGTCCTATGAGAATTTCAGTAATTCCCTTGCGTGCATGCAAGATGCAGTTACAGCACAAGATAAACAGATCAGACTTGGTATTCATATTAATAATAACTGGTTGCAGTAAGGGTATGTACCACATTAATCCTAATTATCTAAAATGAGATAACACTAATAGTGTCAATATCAGAATAAGAACCTTGATGGTTAATGTTTTATGCGACGATGTGAGGTATGGCAGCTATGCCAGGAGAAGTAGGGCAGTGGATGTGTAACATATGCCAGCACAGCTAACTGGAATTTTGTAAATAATTACATGTCATTTGCATATCAAACTGATTTGCACAGATGCCGGTGTTGAAAAATGTATTTGTACAGCTGTTTGCGTTAAAATGTACCAGCAGCATGCCCTGCTAAGCAGAAAAAGTAATGTACATGTATTATTGTAATAGTTTAAATATGTTTCAACAGAGGATATTAAATATGTTTCAACAGAGGATACTAGAAGAGAAGAGGCTAATCTTAAACTTTGAAAACAGTTTGAAATTAAATTACCTGGTTTAGGCCATAAAGACTGCATCTTACAGATCTAAATGCAGCCAGAGAAAGTCTGCACTAGGAAGCTTCCTGCATTGCCATTGGGGTGAACAAATTGCTACTCTGGAAGGGTGGAGGTTTGAAATTCTTTTGACTTCCAGGAGCTGCAGCAGATCTTACCTAGGATGTGTGCATCTGTGTGCATTATTCATATGTGCTAAATCCAGAAAGCTTCTAGCCAAGGGGGGAAGCATGGGAACCAGAAGTCAGATGACCAGATGCATCTGATATTCTGTAACCCAGCACTTAATGTTTAACAGGTTTACTAGTAGATTTTCGAAGCAAACTCAGTCGACTGTACTGTTGTCGAACATAGAAGTTCGAAAACGGTAATATCAAACACCAAAAGCCGACCTTGGAAAGGTTTTAACATGAGTCGAAATAGGCATTCAGTGTTATTTCCGAACTACAAACCTCTCCCTTATCTCGACCCATGTTAAAACCCGTTCCTAGGTTGGCTTTTGGTGCTTGATATTACCGTTTTCGAACTTCCGTGATCGACAACAGTACAGTCGGAATTCGCTTTGAAAACCGTTTAATACTAGGCGAGACTGAATTCTCAGAGCACTCATATTTTTGTAAGCAGACAAAAGAAGAAATCCTCACTTACTTCAACTTGCCTTGATCTAGTAAATTACCAGGGATGCCTTGATCTAGTAAATTACCAGGGAATAGTAATTCTTTAGATCAGTCAGGTAAACATAGTGAGATTAGTTAAGTACTGTTTTTCTATATCTGTGTGCTCTTAAGTGAAATTCTGCTTGATGCAGACAGCTGCATCTGAAATTACTGTGCATCTATTTTTCTTCCAAGTGAATGTCCCTCTCCAGTGTCGGTGGTGAGAATTCAGGCTCCTCGATTGCTGGCCCAGAGAGGGGATGTCACATATCGGTGAGCAGTGGTGTGGATATTAATTGAACTTTTTAGCCTGTAAGCAGTGGTCACTAAACGTGTGTATTCTCAGCAGCCACAAGGTACACACAGTTTCATTTTAGCAAAAGCTTTATTTTTTTTTTTATCTGTTAGTTTAGTCAGGGAAAGCAGCCAAAGATGTCAGCAGAGAATTATGGCAAGCTGACAAAGAACCAGTTGACCAAGGTGTGTGAAACCAAAGGACTGGTGTATGCCAACCTGACTAAAGATTAAATGATTTCAGCCTTAGTCGCAGCTCAGACCAGCAACCAGGACAACCAGTTTGGTGATGGGGATGTACAGCCCTCAGAAACAGGACAAGTTACCTTTTCCTCACAGGATAAACCCGTCTGAAGTTAGAGAGACCTGACTGGAGGACAGATGTTTTGAATTAGAATCAGCAGAGAAACTGCATACTTTAGAGGCTGAAGAAAATGAGAAGCAGCATCAACATGAAAAGGAGATGTTGACCAAGGGATCTAGGTACGGTTCTTGACCCCCTACAGTATGGTAAAGCTGTAACTGCCATTTCTAAATTTTGTGATATTGATTAAATGATAAAAGTAAAGAAATGTTTACTTGAATGTTTTAAGTTAACTGAAGCTTACAGAAAATAGTTTTGTGAGCAAAGACGCAAGACAGATGAAAATGTGTGTGATTATATTGCAGAGTTAAGCACTTATCTTTATAGGTGGGGGAGTGGGCGTCAGGTCACCACTTTTGAAGGGCTGGCAGACCTTTTGGTGAGGGAACAAATGTAACTCTGCAGATGAGCTGTGGAAAAAGGGGGAATTCTACTTGGTAAGTAGGACATCATTGCACAGGAAAGGGATATCCAGTGCTGCACATGGATATAAGGGAACTCATGGTGGGCAGACTAAACCACCCCAGAGTCCACCAGTAACAGGGCAACCCACAAGTTCAGGTACATGGCCAGGATAAAGGGTTAAAGGTTTTAAATGTAACCAGTGGGACCATGTATCACATAGGATTTCCACATAAGCAAGGTGAGGAACAAATGATGGGGGAGCCAAGCAAGTGGGAACAGTATGCTTGTGGAAAGTTGTCTGGAAACAGGGGTACTAAACTATCACCAGAGATTATATCCTATCTTTGTTGATGGAAAACAGGCCACTGCTAAGAGACAGCCTCTGACACAAGCATTATGAAGCCTGCAGTGGTTAAAGAGGAGCAGTACTTGCTTGGGCTGCCCACTCCAGAGCTTTAGTAGGGACCCCATTCCAAATGTCTTAGGCCAGGTTCCCCTTGACTGGGAGGGTGGAAAAGGAAGCAAGCATGTGTGTGCGTTTGAGAATATCCTTGCAGATCTCTGGACAGGGAGTGATCCGGATAATGCAGTACCTTGTGTGCATGCAGATACACAGTCAGGCATGTAGGTCTGACAGCCTAGGGGAGACCAGACACCATACCTGAAGCCAGGGTTGGTGAAGTTGCTATTTCATGGAGGGAGCTACCCTGTAGCAGTCAGCCTGACAATAAGCCACAACTACTGGTAGGTACTGATGATCCCTTGGACAGAGTGACTGCAAGGGCAGAGCTGAGGATACCAGACTTCCTGTGGAAGGGGAGCTGGGAAGAGTTACAAAGACAGAGTTGAGGTAGGCTCAGATGTCTGACCCTACACTAACAGGCTTGAGGGATAGCTAGGGAGGTGCCAAATTCCCAAGGAAATGGGGAGTCTGTATACTGGAACCAAGGGTTACTGTATAGAGAGTGGACCCCTAAGGGAGGGCTAGAGGGTGAGGTAATACAGCAGTTGGTAGTGCCTAGAGCCTATAATCTGGCACTTCTAGCCATAGACCATAATATTTGTTTTGCAGGTCATATGGGCATAAAGCATACCAAGAAACATATTATGCAGAACTTTTACTGGCCTGGGATTGCAAGGGATGTAAACAGGTTACTACAGGACCTGACAGCAATGGCAAAAAGTAGACAAGGTCAAACCTCCTTCGATGCCTTTGCCTGTGATTGAGGTACCGTTTCAGAGGGAACCTATGGATATTGTGGGGCCTCTGAGTACAACAAGCACCACATGGAAGAAGTATATCTTGGGGGTAGTAGATCATGCTTCCAGATATCCTGAGGCAGTGGTTCTGTGTCCCATCATGGCAGAGAAGGTGGCAAAAACTTTGTTAGAGATAGTCAGCAGGGTAGGTTTCCCCAAGAGAAATACTGACTGATGAGAGGTGCCAATTTCATGTCAGATCTGTTGGCGTATCTGTGGAAGGGTTGTGGGGGTGGCGCACCTAAAGACCATCCCCTATCATCCCCAGACTAATGATCTTGTGGAGAGGTTAAACTCTACACTAAAAGGACCATGCTAGGGGCATTTGCAGACCAGTTTAACAGACAGAGGGACAAATATTTGCCCCATCTGCTGTTTGCAAACAGGGAAGTACCCCAGGAATCTACAGGTTTTTCACCCTTTGAGTTGCTGTATGGGCATATGGTGAGGTGACCCTTAGATACGACTCATGATGAGTGGGAGGGTGAGTATGAATCCCACAAGGAGTCTGCTGTGGCATTTGTCCTAAACTTCAGGACAAGGCTTGGAGTTCATAAGCTTTGCCCAGGAAAACCTGGCAGGAGCCCAACAGCAGAAAAAGGTCTGGTATGACAGGAATGCTCAAGCCCGACAGTATGCTGTGGGACGGCAGGTTATGGTACCCAATCCCCATCAGACACAATACACTGCAGGCAGATTAGGAGGAACCCTTCAAAATGGTAAAGAAGGTCAGTGATGTTAATTACATGGTAGAACTGCTAGGCAGCGGTACAAACTGTACCGCATTAACATGATGAAACCTTACCATGATAGGGAGGCCGCTGTACCAAGTATTTGCAGTGGGACGCAGGAGTCGTCTTGGGGGGGGGGTATCTACAGCTACATCGAGCCAGCCAGCAAAATGCCCAAGTTACTAAGGGGAAGACTAGGGCTGCAGGCATACAACATGACAGTGCAGCACTGTAGTGGGGGCATTGGGATCTCAAGACAGAGTATGGGTTAATATATTCCAGAAAGGCTCATTCCTCTCAAGCAGCATTTCTCCAGGGTCACATGAAAAACTAGCTTAAGTCTTCAAGAGGGGTGTACCTGACTGTGTGCGGTATTGTCAGCTATGCCAGGAGAAGTAGGGCTATGGATGTGTAACATATGCCAGTACAGCTAGCTGGAATTTTGTAAAGAATTATATGTCATTTGTATATCAAACTGATCTATATAGATGCTTCTGTTGAAAAATGTATTTGTAAAGCTACTTGTATTAAAAATGCACAGACAGTGTGCCCTGCTGGACAAAAAAGAAATATACATGCATTATTGTAGCTGTTTAAATGCATATGTTTTAACAGAGATACTGGAAGAAAGAGGTTAATCAAACTTTGAAAGCATTTTTAAATTAAAATTACCTGGCATAGGCCACAAAGTTTGTATCTTGCAGTTCTAAAAGCTGCCAGAGACAAAAGGTCTGTACTACAAAGCTTCCTACCAAGGAAGAAGCATGGAGAAGTCTGGTCATGACCACCAGATGTATGGTATGTCACTGTAATCCATCACTAAAAATAATGTTTAATACTAGGCGAGACTGAAGCTTCAGAGCACTCAGTTACAAGGACCCTCACCTACTTCACCTTGCCTTGCTCTAGCAAGTGACCAGGAAACAGTAATTATTTAGATCAGTCAGGAAAATATAGCGAGATTAGTTATATGTTCCAAGTGAATGTACTTCTCCAGTGTCAGTGGTGACGATTCAGGTTCTTTGATTATTGGTCCAGATAGGGGATGTCACACTTCAGTTAAGTTGTGGACTTGATAACCATTTGCCACTTGCTGATGCTATTCATTCATTAAATTTCAGTTCAGTGCTTTTGAAAATTTTAACAGCATGACTCTCTGTACAAAATTCACATAGGATTTATGAAACTTCCCTGGTCATGCTCCAAAGTGTGTCCTTGATGCACTATATGGAAATAAGTTAATGATGAATTACCACTTTCTAAAAGCTCCCCTTACATAAAATTCCTAATGGCAAAAAAGACCCACTGCCTTGACCAACAGTCTATAGACAGATTCCATCCACAGGCACATTCTATAAAAATGGAGGAAAGCTATTTAATCATGGACAAAACTTTGCTCTTACACCGTTTTTCAACTCAGTGACACCTAGACGGCCACTCAATATGGAGACATTTTTCATTATGCAGTACAAAAATCCTTGATACAGTGTTGGCCAATTTGCCAATCTGCCACCCTAGAGTCTTCTTTGATGCAGTCCTATATATGCATGCTGTATTAAGATGTTCAGCTAACAACTTTTTAGACAAAAAAGTATGTCTGCTACTTTGTGATTTTGGCTTACAATCACAGTAGAGGTGCTTATGATTGGGTCTCTCAATCAGCTTGTGTGCGCAAGACAAGGATGCCAAGAAATTCACCTCAACACTACAGCTTGGAAGGTGAGGTCTGGCATCCATGTCAGGAACTCACACTAGTGGGTTACGACTTGAGACCCAGTCAAATATCTCTGTAGGCATGGAGTTGTATTTGCTCCAAGTACTACCACATTTACATAACAGACAAAATGTAGCAGTGCAAAGTTTTTTTACTGGCTTTAAACAATACTGTAATTCACTTAAAAAAATAATGCAAAACCTGTTTTATTAACGTGCATTTCCTGAACAATGAAGAAGAATGAAATGCTAACGTCTGGTATGATTGTCATCTTCAGTGCCTTACCAGAAAAAAAAATTTTTATGAGGAAGAGGATAAAAACAGGAGGCTAAAACCAGGGAAATTATGCAAAATGACCAAACAGCAATAGCAGGCAGAAGGTAAAAGTTGCATAAATTGTTGCAGACTGAAGTTCTAACAGCTTTTAAAAGCTGGTCTACCTTCTAGAGCTGTTCTTTGCCAGATGGCACCATCTGATATTGGCAACTTATATGATACCCTTAACAAATATGAAACCCCAAGCACTGTTAAGATCAGGTCCAATGCTGGGGAAATGCTCAACAAGCATTTCTTCTTTCCAGAATTCAAACTAATCATGGTGATCCATGTACTACATGAAGCTTACCGATGCAGATCTGGTTAGCAGCAGTGTACGAGAATGTCGTTTTCTGTTAAATAATGGCCGAGCCACTCTGATGCAAAACCATGTATGCTAGGGACTTGTACACAGTATAATCCAGTGCAGAGTTCTACACTTCTTTCATGTACCCAATTTGGGTACACCACTTTTCAAGACCTGAAAGATTTCTTGTCATTCAGATAATCAGCTGGTATCGTTTTGCACTTCCTCTCCCTCCATGCAATGTTCTCACAAGTAGCACAGTTAACACATAGTGAACTATTACCAGCACATATGCACTATCCATTTGTAATTCCCAGGCTAACATACTCCCCCACATTACAAACTTCCTACCCGACATACCCAAGATACATTGGGACACAACTGAATTGGAATGCACGGCTAGGCTTATAAAGGCCCTAGTGTGAACCTATACTTCACAACATGACTGTCTTGCTTTAATAATAAGCAATCTCATCAGGTTTGGTATACAAACTTCTCCATAAATGAAACTCAGGTAATCTTCAACACAGACTCTACTCATGACTTCTTAATATGTTGGTACTGCTCACCCAGTCTCAACATTAACAGACCCATCAGGGAGGGCCTTGACCCTAGTACCTTAAAATACAATTACTATACCCTTTCAAAAAGGACAATCCCCAGCTGCTCTGCAGTTCTCTTGCCTCACATCAAAACTTGTACAAATGCCTCACATCAAAACTTGTACAAATGCCTCCATTTACAACTATTTCAACATCTAATGCAAATGCAACATTAACTCAAATTCACAACACAGTTTCTGACATAATGACTCTAATCCTGCACTACTGGACGTTGTACAGAACATCAATGACATAACAGACAATGACTGGACTTACTGAAGCATAACATCAACCTACACACTACCACTGCTTATCCCTCTGAAGCCACAACTGGACAGGAGTTTAACCAGAAAGTGTTACTAAATTGCTGGAATAAGTCTTTTTGGACCACTACACAGCATACATTACCGATGACTACACAACACTTGTTGTATCTAAACAGCTATGACCTTTCAGTGACATGAAATGTCTCAAATACAAGAGTTTGATGGAATGGAGCCATCTCACAACTGCACAGTCCTTTCTTCACATAAAACAATGACTGTGGTCATTGCCAAACTTCTGTCTAGTTTTAATTCACTGCAGTTTCGCATAAAATACTAAGACCAAAACTTCACTTTCTGAAAGAAACAATCAAAAAGGTATTTAACATTTGTTAACCAGATAAGTGCGTTATTCAACTGACACCTTTTAGCTATGACCCAAGCCAAATGCATAGACAAACACAAACATGGCAAAACTCAATAACTGCAAAGTGTAAATACTGTAACACAATATAAAACAGCAACTTAAAAGCTGTAGTGCAATTCATTTACAGCAAATTTATGAGTACATTGCTATGGTCAGCATTTTAAAGCAAAGAATGTGTGCTAAATACAAAGCTTCTTTAAATACAATTCAAATTATAATGTTTGATAATGTGCAAATTAGCTAACGATATTCCATCCAAAGGCAATTCCAATACTTTCATCCTATCAAAAGACTGTCTTACAAATGATTAACTGAATACAAACACAGTAACTATAGCTCAGCAAATGCCTAATGCCAAGTCTAAAACCAACCAATTGTTAAGCAGGTTTCAAAGTATGAAGGCAGATCACATCCATGCTGTGTATTTCCTCCCTTCACTTTTATATTCTGCTCATCTTCTAATCTATATAATCCATTAGTGCATAAACTTCAGCAGGCTTACAAAAGGGTGGCTAGACTTATCGAAGGACATCAATGTATAATGTACTACGCAAAGCCCTCAAGGAGCTACAAATGATTGATTTAACCAGCAATTGTCAATAACTCAGTGGACATTTGCTCTCATGTTGTTTTGGCTAACATTTCATTGTAGAATGAATACATTTCTAATGGATGTTGGAGCAAATCCCCAAAACACAGAATACAGAGACCTCGTTATAGAGTGCATGCAGGCAAAAACAAGGTACCTCATTTACACCTACAGTGTCGGTCTACTTCAATTAACACTTACAGCACCTTCTGGCATTGCAACATACTAGGCTGACAGCATATGAAAGGGTTAAGGTATAAAAGACACTAAGCCCGTTAATCTAGAATATCTAGCAATGGAGGTATCCAATCACTGTTACTTCTTATTCACATCTTCACTACTGAGTAAGCTAAATGTTACTGAATGTACTGTAAATGCTATGGCTAGAAACACAAATACAGAGACACTGATTGTGTATAAAAGTACTGCACTAGAGATATTGTTTTTTGCCAGTTATGAAGCCATGTGTTTCCATATATACATTGCTTCCAAAAACATATGGGTTACAAAATACTGCATGCAGGCCTCTCAGCTGTCCCTGTTTTAGAGGAACACTCCTACTTTCAGGTCTGATTTACTCCTGTATATGCTGTACTTTTGGAGGCATGTCCCTACTTTCAGGCTCGATTTACCCTTTCACGCAATTTTTTTTGAATCCCTCCCATCATGATCAATTCTCTGAAGCCATTTAGTACACAGTAAGCCACTAATGACCAACATACTGGAGGGTTCAAATAATGTACACACGGAGGCACACATCTTGGATCTCCTTTTTCAGAAGCAAAAGGAATGACCTTGTGTAGCAGAATTTACTCCACAGTTCATTCATGTCTACAGATTTTACACCTCTCTACTTGACGCACATATTTTATTTTTTAAACTTGTGTTTCTGAGCAGTATGCCACAAGGTACTGGAAGCAAAATAGCTGTGTCATTTGGTATTCAAAGTTTATGCTAATGAGATGTCCAGATGTTTGTCTAGAAGTTCCAATTTTCAATGCCTTCAATTTCATTAGTACGAATGCATGACTGAGTGAAACCTTAGATGATAATGAAAGATTGTCACCGACTTGGACAGCCAAAGTATTACTTACATTATCAATTATATTTATAGAAATTATCCTGTATAATTAATTCAATAAGTAAAAAAGTAAACATTTAAGCAGGAATTTCTTACCATCAGATGAACTTTCAGGTATGGGTGACTAATATTGGTCTTACATGTCTAAGCTACAAGCTTGAGATATAAAAACCCATTTGTAAAAAAACTTGCATGGTAACATTAATGCAGTCACAGTCTTTACAGCAATAACTTACCATTGTAGAGAAGAACTTCTGCTGAACATTGATTGACACATTTTAATAGAATTTACTGTATGCAAGCTATATACGTTTGGCTGATTTACACTTCCTCAAATTTTCTGAAGTGTCAAATTCAGAATTTAAGGATACATCCAGGCAATAATCTGCTAGGTGTGAAGATACACCCCCAGAAAAAGAAGGCCTTTAAGATACTTTAGGATCCTCAAATACAAAAGGTACCGTACTGTCAAAATGGGAGGACTTGCCTTGTCACTGGTTACTAAAAATTTGCGCTTCAAGCACCTTTATTAGCTATGCAGGAACTTTACACTATCTGTTACCTTGTTATAAGAATGCAAATTTCATTTAGACCACAAATGTTAGTGGTTCTTTGTCAGTGCTTTAAAGACCTCTGAAATTTCAATCATGTTCCTATGTCTTAGCTGTCTAATGAGCGTCTCTCTGTGGCACATTCAGTCATTATCTGTTTTATTAGAACAGAAAGTTGCCGTTCACAGGTGATATGATGTGCAGTATGGGGTAGTCAAAGAAATGAGATCACAGCAGAAGTCAAAGTGGCTCCAATGTAAAAGAATGGTCAAGAGGACAGATCAGTGTGGTTCATGGTTTGGGAAAGAAGACAATATTATGAAAATATAATTTGGAGAAGCAAGGGAGAAGGCAAGAGTAGACAAAGACATCCACTCAAGAGATGGTTGGCACGATACCTCAACCCAATGTCGAAAAATGGGGGTTAAAGATTATGATTCTACGTAAAAGGTGATTTGAAAATCCCTACCTCTGCAACACAGGTACTATATGTTTAGGCCATTCTTTTTTAAAAGTTGAACAACTGGCCATACTGATGTATGAATGTTACTGAGGAGGGTAACTTTATTCAGTGGCTAATCAACATATGTTTATGCACAGGTCTCAAGCTTAAATTAGCAAACAATCTTTATAACAAATACTGTGTGTTTAACATATACTGCTGTTTCAATTTACAATGCTGTGAATCATATATGCCAAGTCACAATGTCTCAAAGATGTTGTTAATGTACATAAGTACTTCAATGTTGCATGCCCTGGGTGAGGTATGGGTGACCTTATCAATTATATTTATAGAAATTATCCTGTAAAATTAATTCAATAAGCATACATTCATACAAATGCACTAAAAACTATGACACCATATTGTACCTTTGAATGGTTGTAAATTATTGTGGTAAGGTCCTAGGTTGTAAATTATGTAACACAAGGTAAATTTCTCAGCATTCACATGCAAACAAACATGACAAATTTAGTTTACTTATCTGCACTCGCCACTCATACTTATAGGCACTGTGAGGAATAATGCACTGAGCAACAATGTTGTGGCAAAAAAAATAAAGTTTCTATAAAACAATGTTTACTAATGGAAGAAACTTGTATTTACTGAAACTAAAGCAACAAGTGGAAAAAAAATAGTTAACGCAAATGTTTAGGGCGTTTTTATTACAACTAGCCTCTCCCATGGTTACTTTAACACGAAAAAGATTTCTCTCGTTTGCACTTAGTCTTGCAGGAGAAAGTAGCTGTATTTGCAAATCATTTGTTAGTTTTCTGTTCCTGTCAATCTCACCTTAATGAGTATTTAACACTACAATGCACAAAAAAAAAGTAATTTCTTTTCAGGTCTCGCAGTAGTGGGCACCTTTAATAAAGTAAAACAGATAACACTGCTCTCGCTTTCTCTCCAAGTCTTGTACTACTGTGCAATGAAACAGGTAAGAAATTTCTCCTCGTCACACTCGGTTGCATGCACAAGATAAATTAAGTAACAAGTCCTCAGAGTAAGGCTAAGTTTAAATCAAACACACAACTCAAGAATCAGTCTTTAACAGACCTTTAGCTAGCTGTCAGTTGCATCAGTTTTGCATCTCAGAACTTTATTGGCTAGAAATACTACAGTCTCACACATAGCCCACCACTCAAAACAAAAAGTGTAAAACCAGTGGCAAATGCAGACAACAGTCTGTGGTAAAACCTTTAGGTAATAAATCCTTCGATTCTGTATTAGAACACTACCCCACCAGATGCGCAGTAGCAATGACCACCCAAACTCCACCCAGCATATGACTGTTTTTGCTAGTATTACTCTGAACATGTGAAGACCTTTGCCATTAAAATAAATATGCAAGACTTTCTAAATAGTTTGGTACGTAAATCCAAAGTCTAGAATGTTGAAATGTATGCGCATATTAGTTATTGGCTATTGGTGTTACCTACATAAAAAACAAATTAAATGCAATATATAAGAAGTACACTTTAGTAAAAATACATCTGCTAGTCTGTCACCGTTCACTGTGCACTGATATTATGCAGTACTTTACACTGCAAACACTAAATGCCTCACGCTTCTGACTACATCCTGAATGCAACTCACATGAGTCATTAACCTACGCAGCTGTGACATCTGGTAGAAAACTGCACTTTCATGCTGCTACTGTAACGTGGCAAGCACACTCCCCCCACAAAAGCAATTACTGCTCAACAGTGTATTAAAGAAACATGGGGGGTGCAGGGGGCCTGGCTTCCCAGCAAAACCAATTCCTACAAAACAAATGTAATAAAGAAACATGGGGGTGCAGGGGGGCTCACCCCCCTGCTAAAGCAATTCCCGTACAAACATATACTCCATACTGAAAAACTCCCTTGGAATGGCCCTATTAACGCCAACGTATACCACTCAGCTGTACAGATTTTCACAGAATGGCCACATTTGTGCCTCATACAATTGTGGTTTTCTTGCAAAAAATTGGCAAAGTATTGCAAAACCTGTTATTCTATCAATTTTCTAAGTTGGTAAGAGCAATATTTAAAAAGTGTTCCCATTTTGGGGCCTTTGTCCCCCCCCAATATTGGTGGCTTTGTCCAGATTTCTTGCTCTACCAGGCTGACGGGTATGTGCCAAACTACGATCATATGATGAATATTTCCCAGCCCACTTGATAATATGCATGGCTTGTCACTCACCTGTGATTACCATGCAACATCACACAGGATTGCTCAGTCAATCATGCAGGCCACACCCATTCCCGCACAAAAATCACGGTGGGGTAATGTTCCAATACTTCCAAGCAAGCTAAATGCTCTTTACTGGTTCACCTTTCATAAGGAAAAATATGGTGGATTGGACACTAAATTGGCCCTAGGTGTGTGTGTGTGTGTGTGTGTGTGTGTGTGTGTGTGTCTGCCTTCTGTAGAAGGTTGAGTGCCGGGCTGGCAACTCGACACTGTAAAACTCCACTGCCAATCATGAGCAGACAGGTGATCCGCTGTGGCAACCCCTAACCGGGAAAAGCCAGAAGAAGAAAATGGTTTACAACTTCCAAAGCTTCCACTGGAGGTTACGAACACTAATCTCTTTCAACAACCAGTAATTCTCTCTCTCTCAGTAAACAACTCCAGTTAATCTCATGAGTGCTCTCCACTCCCACACTTAGCTTCTAACATTTTGCCTTATAAAGGAACCTGCCTTCCTCTGCTCCTAAGTACATTTAAATAACCAGTCATTTCCTGGCTGCCAGCAACCAAAAAAATAGCCTGCGATACCTTAACACCTGTTACTGTGTGTACCTAGGATACCAGCTATGCTCTGCTTTGGCAACATCATGCTACGATACAGCACGTACCTGTGTACATACATATAAAAGAGAGACTCATGGTGGCCTTCTACATGACATGTGAAGCAACTTATAAAGTATGTTTAAGAAACAATTCACAAGTGGTAAGCTCACAAGTCCCAAACAGAGTTCCTTAATCCTTCAGCACAAGATACTTCATATGTTTCACACAAAGTAGACCACAATTTATTTCATTTATCCACTTTTTTCTATATGTTAATAGTTTCCATTGAGTTAACTGGGAAACTGGTAAATGCCCATGTTTCTGCTGAAAAGAGCTTTATGAAATCATGAACAGTGTTTTCTGGTACCTGCTGACAAAAACGGTAAGGGGAAAAAAATCATTTATTTGATGCATATAGGCAGCTTAGTTAGGTTTATGCTAGGATTTCTTTGGATTATAGTTCAGTTGTTTTGCAGTTTATTACTGATTAGCTTAGACTGTCAGAACCTCCTCTCTCCTCTGGCACCACTTTCCATTTGGCTTTCACTCCAGTTACCACGTACACATACCCCTGGATACCCCAAATGCTCCTGCCAGGCTGCCCCTAATCTAGCCAAGTACCGGGCAGGACCTTTGACTTCTCAGAGGGTCAGCCTTCTGGTACTCATTAGTAATGCCTGGAAAGTGAGGGATACAATACAATGTTGGACACAGCACCAGGAGATATCATCTGTGCAGTAACTGGCCAATAGTTCCTACACGTCACCTTACAGAGTGTGCCGCCAAACTGTAAACTAGGAAGACAATGAGGAGTTGCTCTAGGCCCTTAGAGCAGATCCCCTCCTAGCTAACCATCCCACACAAATCATGTATGAAGGTTTACCTCACTACACGCTCTGGCTTCTTGCTCATAATGCTCTTTTCCCCCATAGGAGAGGCATGTCCATCCTCCCTGCCTATGCCATCAAGCACCTGAGTTGCTAATAAAACATGAGTAGCCTAGGATGCACTCAAGGCGTTCTCTCTCCAAGTAAGCTCAGAATCTGCTCCATTTTTGTACAGAATATACTTTTTCGAACTGTCTAGTTGGTGGTGGTGTTTTAGTTTTTTTTTTTTTTTTTTATTATCATTCAAGAGATAGGAGGAGTTTGGTTTCAGGTATTTTATTTATTTATTTATTTTTTGCTCAGCAGTTTTAAGCTAAACTAGTGTGGATTTTTGTTTAGGAGTTTTTTGTGTGCGCGCTCAGATGTTTAGGGAAGTGTGTGCGTGGTGTGTGTGTGTGTCCGCAATGATTCTTTACACAAGTGTGCGATCGTGTGTAAATATTTTTATCCTGTATCACAACTATAGGTTTAGGGAAATTTTAATAGCTTTGATGACACTCAAAAATGTATATTACACTGTACTAGAACACAAATCACACCCCTTACCTAGAGTTCATTCTTTAAACTACACTGTCCATATCTCTGGTCATTACATTACTGAATTAAGTCCGTTACTAATCTACAAGAGGGAATACTTTTCCTGCACTTAGTTTTAGTGGCACAAGAAGCTAGCACACTCACTTTTGGTGCAGAAGATTGTGGTTTATATTCCCACATCAGTTAAAGCACAAGAAGGTAACACACTCACTTTGGGTGCAGAAGATTGTGGGCTATATTCCCACATCAGTTAAACTGTTTGCTGACACAGCAGTGCAGTATAATGGGGATTGCTGCACTCCTAAGTCTACTGTCCCTCAGATGAGTCATTAAAACAAAGGCTCTATCTACTTATGTTGGTAGCACTGAAAAAGAGTTGTCCTAACTCGAAAGGTCTGCTGTTTTTACCTACTTGCTCTTTTAATAAAAGGTTTAGATGGTTGAGTCAGTTTTGTTTTTTGTGGACTTGCATTTTAACAGTTGGGACTCATTTTGACACTTGGAGAGTTTTCTTTGACATTTAAACATTACCAACACATCTATTTAACAAAAATATACACATTCACATGCTCGCTACGTTTATCTCAGTCTCTCTACATATTACATACACACACGTGTACATATAAAACCAAGTCAACCAAGAATAAAAACATAAATTACTGTAATTATCCAATAGGTTATGTTGCTCAATGCAAATTTCTTTCTTTATGCTCTCTACAGTCTTGGTATCTTCAAGCCTCAATTTCTCTATTTTCAGTGAAAATGACATCATACACATGCATGTAAGCATCTTAACTTCTAACAGCTTGCCTTGTAAAGGCATCTGCCTCCCTCTACACCCCATTATATGTAACTAGTAATCTCCTAAAAAAATGCCAGCCACAAAAAAAACAAAAGCAGCCTGCCATTGCCACCGTAACACAAATTATATTTAATATTACATATGTAATACACACACTTGCCCATAACACACAAGACACAAATACACACTACAAGAGGAAAAACTATCATAAATGCTCATAACCAGACATGACCTGTTAAATATGCTATTCCGTTATAAACTTGGAAGCAAACATGCATCTTCTTAGGTGGGGCCAAAAGACTAACGGAGCTAATCTTGCATACCATAGCTGAAGACCCATGTACCACAAGTGTCCCAGCCATCCAAATATCCACCCACAACACAAATATACACATATCCGCCTCCAAGTAACTATCTAGCAGAAATCATAACATTTCCAAACGTAAAAATTATTCCATTTAAACTGATAAAGTTATTTTTCTTATTATGCATGACGTTCGTTTATCACAACCCCTCCTTCTCAGTCATACCCCTATATTTCATTAGTGAGAAGTGTACATTACAGCCAAAGAATCACTACACATTGTTTTAAAATTGAATATCACAAAAACACAAAGTGTAGCCAGCGTCAGCATTTTACAATTAAATAAAATCGCTTCGGTTTCCCAAATATGAATATTTTCCTTCTCCATTCATATGCAATAATTTACTATAACCAAAATGACATATCACTTACCATATTACACTATCCAAAGGTTATATCAACAAATGTAATATACACAAGGAGAATCCTAACTTCAATTCCAATTAACTTACTAACGTTCTGCTGCAATACTCCAAACCTTATCACCACCAGACCCCCAACTGCCCCAGTGTGATAGGAAATCTTAAGACTGCAAAAAGCGCAGACTTCTGGATAACGTAGTTCTTTTTTCTTTTACGATCATCCCTCCCTCAATGATCAACTGAGAAACCTCCATATTAGTGAGCAAGGCTACACTACAACACCCACTATGCATTTCGATCACGTGGGCACACCCTGTTGCGGATATAGTTCATTGACGTTTAAGTGGAAGTTCACATAGATTTTGACAGACCACTGTCGTTTCTTTTAAGAATGTGGTGACTGCTATATTTTGTATTTATCTGACTGACTTTAATTTTCTCTCTTTTTGTAACCGTTTTATTAACGCAAGTTGCGTCTACTCAAGGAATCCAAAACGTTTCTTCCTGTATAGTGGCTCCCAATTTTCAGTCTCTGAAGTCTACGAGTAGACCCGTCATTATTTTAGAGGAAAGTTCCTATTTTCAGGGTTTATTTACCCGTGCACATGATGGTCCTTATTTTTTTTTCTGAATCCTGCTAATCACGTATGATTTGTGGGTGTGTGGTACCCAGAAACCTGTCCTACAAGGCCGACATGTTAGTTGAACCACTAATTTAAAAAGAGAACATCTCTTGTATCTCCCTTTTCATTATAAACTAAATTAGCCTGTATGGTAAAATAGAGCAATAACCCACGCCTGGGTGTGGCTAATGCTGGATTTACCCACGGCTGGTGTGGTTTAGTCACAAGGGCGAAGCCCGAGTGGCCAAACAAAGCCAACCGTGGGTAAATCCAGCATTACCTACACCCAGAAGTGGGTTATTGCTGTTATACAATGACATTATTTAAGAAAAAAAATAATTACTTTTCTTAAATAATGGCATTGTATAATGCCTCCTTGCTGTCCTTCTGCAGCTGTCTGGTATTCTGCGGCAGTTCTGATGTACTGCACATGCGTATGCCCACGCAGTACATCAGAGCTGTGGGCAAAAGCAATGGAGAAAGCAAGATCTCCGTTGCTTTTTTTAAAGCTGTCTCGCTATGTTAAACTCGTTTAACATAGCGAGACAGCTTAAAAAAAGCAACAGAGATCTTGCGTTCTCCGTTGCTGTAAAAAAAAAAAAGAGTTATAGTAATGGACCTTTTTCCATTACAAGAACTCAGATTTATAACGTGCACGCTGACCAATCAGCGTGCACATTTTTGAATATTAATGGGGGGTCGTTGTATAATTTTAAATACAGTATGTTAAAATCTATAGATTTCACACCATTTCTTTAATATTGTATTTATAATTTTCCATATTTTTGTTACTGTTCTTTTTTTTAACATATTTCTGAGTAGCATCCCTCTCATTAGAATCATGATGAGTTATACATACCAGCTAGATATATATTTTTATATTTATAGTGTTTTAGTTTGATTATGTTTATGGTTAGATAGCTATGTGTTTTTCTTGATTTTAATTCTTGTCACAGATCTGATGAAGGCTTCATTGCTTTAGTCAGCCTAAACCAATTTTAGTTAAAAGTCTTTTTATGCATATGTTATGCTTTTCTTAATACTTGCTCTTGGAATATGGGTTGAAAATAGATAGGTAGTGTTTTCCTTAAGTAAGATTTAGTTTGATCTTATCAGTAGTAGTGTGTAGGGGTGGGTACTTGCTATTCTAAAATGCAATTTTACAGTCCTGTTTATATTGTCTGCCATGAATAGGGTGGTTTAAAATTAAAAAAATACATATATTTTCCACACCTACTTCTAACTATATAAAAGCCGATATGTTTAACATTACTAAAATATTTCTGAATTTTTGTTACTGAGGATCGCTTGTCTGTAATCTGTAACAAATAAAGGCTTGTTGCTTTGGAAGACTACCTAGGTTTCATTGATTTTTGGAAATTCATGGATGCCTTTGGTGTATTTCTACTGTACTCTTTCAGATTTACTCATGCATGTTTTCTTATACAGTTTTCATAGTGTTATTCCATAGCCAGGTTTGGGTCTAATGATTTCTGATTTCCTAGACTTGTTACATATTTTTATACAACACCAATTGATTAATATGATTAGAAAAACTCACAGCTGCAGCTACACACATACCCAGGTCTTTAAATGAATCTATAGTTTCAATCACTGTGTGCTGTATTAAATATTCACCTTTCATTTTATGTCTTCCAAATCTCATATGCTTAGTTTTTGATGTATTTATCACCATATTAGTATCGTGTGCCTACATGGTCGATTTGGTCAAGTTCTTTTGCAGACATGCCCCCTCTGTGACATATGTAATCAGTACCCAGTTTTAAGTCATCTGTATACAGACTGTAGAAAACCTCAGATGAAAAAGATAGATATGAAAGATACAATCTAAACAAGTATGAGCCTAGGATAGAGCAATTTGAGTCACCCTGACTGTAGCCTGGAATTTCCCCTGTCCAATCGCTGTGTGATACTTACCACATCCTATTTATAAGCCATGCAACTATACATCTTATCAAGAATTTATCAATACATAATTGTTTTAACTTATTGATCAGTGTTTTGTGTATGAAGTGTGATACTTACCACATTCTGTTTGTAAGCCATGCGACTATACATCTTATCAAGAGTGCATCAATACATAATTGTTCTAATTTATTGATCAGTGTTTTGTGTATGACCTTGTCAAATGCTGAAGTTAAATCTATATAAATTACATAGGTTCATAGGTTCATACTAGGCTATCTGCCCTGGGGCAGTTATAAACCTAGCCCGATTCTGTATGGCTTACGCCACCCCTTAATTTGAGTATACTGGTTAAGGTTTAGTTTAAAGTGCCTCTGTCTAATAGTGACACGGGAGTAATCCCTGGGACAAACCTACGATCCCCCATCCACCTATCGAGATTCTTCTTGAAGAGATTCAGTGAGGTGCTCTGCCTCACATGAACTGGAATTCTATTCTATATACATCACAGCACAATTTTTCATTCATAGCTGTTATATTGTTGTAGAGCATCATGTTACAGGTGGTAGTAGCTCTATTTTCAACATATGCATGCTGATATATGGTTTCAAGTCCCAAGTCCCAACCTTTCCAATTCTGACAATAACTTAATTAATAATATCTTCTTCATTATTTTTCCACAACATAAAAGTAAACTTAGGGGTCTGTACGACTCTGGGTTTGTCCTACTCTCTTTTCCCCTTAAAGACAGGTTTAACAAGTGCATGGTCTCCAATCTTGAGGACTCGCCCCATATTTATATGGCCTAGTAAATAACATATGTAATGGTCCTTTAAGTTCTCTCCTGTTTCTGGTAAATTTAAGTCCCCAGCCACTATTATTCTTCCCTCCTGTTTCATGCAAGAAATGTATGAATTCCTCTAGGTTAGCAGCACTTTGGTGATGTATACACTCCAGCAATTGTTTATATGTTCCAGGGTTGTCTTTATTGTCACGGTTACACAGTCTGTAGTATTGCTGTTATCAGTGAACATATAATAGTCACAGGTCTTATAATTACCTTTAATACCTATCATACCACCTCAACTGACTTTTATGTTGGAATGTCTGCTACAGTAAAAACATTTATGCCCTGACAGAGCTGGTTTCTAGTCATTGCTCTGTAACCATGTTTCACAAACAATAACAACATCAATCTTGTGGGAATGTAGTAAATGTTACAGTAAAAAAAATATTATTAATACTAACATTAACAACTATCAGAGATGCATTAAATGTTACTGTCAGTGAAATGTCAAATTTTTAGTTATGTGATATTTGGTATTCAAACTTTAAGCCAGTTAGATGTCCATATTTTGGCTGTATGCACCTTCTTTTCAAGGGCTTTTGTTCTTATTTTAAATGTCTGTAGGTGGAGAGATATGTCTACAAATGTTATTAAAGCCTTACAGTTAAAAAGATTCTGAGGAGGAAGACATTTATGTATCTGTCTGTTGTGTATTTATCTATCTATCTATCTGTTTTTCTTTTTCAGTACCTGTCAATCATGCCATCTGCCTTCCCTCTCCTACTTGCTCTCATAGTTCGAGTGCCTGAATGTGTGTGTCATCTTCGTCCAGGTAGCCAAGAGAGAAAGGTGATGTCTTCCTTACTCCCCAATATTCTTGCTAAAGCTTGACATGCACATGATCTCAAGGTAATATCTAGGGTTACTCATGTAGTTCAAAGAAATGAGCAATAGCAAATGTCTTGAGATTTTAGGACAATTATTTCATACATTTCTTCTAACAGTTGCATAAAACAATTATTTTGCATCTGAAACGTTATTGTATAAAACAATAGACATAAATTATACAACAGTAAGTTTTTAGTTTAGTAAAAAGTGAAATCCAATGTACCTCAAAACCTCTTAATGCAAGCATTGTGAATAAAGCCACAAATAATGGGGGGGTGGGGGGTGAAGGAACAAAAGCCCGAAATCAGGGAAAATTTTGAACTGTTGCTATTATAAACTTGGAACAATTCTAGAATCACAGTTTTGCATTAGTATACTTTACCTGAATGTTTTGAAGTCAGAAACTGTTGATGTTTGTCATTATTTAGTTACTTCAGTCCTCAAAGATTTGCCAGAGATCCACACATTTTATGAGGAACAGATGAAAAATATAAAGCAAAAAGCCTTTTGCACCAGCTGTGAGTATGATTCCCTTGCAAAACCTGTGTTTCTGTAAAATATGTCCCAAACTGGGCTTGCGGAAAGGTGGCCACCCTGGCTACCCACAGCTTCTACACATTCCTGCTTACAAGCCAAACCACAGCTGCTGTGCTATGCACAATTGTCTCTCTCCACCTATAGATGTTGAAAATAGGTACAACGTTTCTTGAAAAGTAGGCACTTCAATCCAAAAATCTGGTCACATAATTAGCACAATATTTGCATACCAAATAACAGACAACTCAACTCCTTGGACATACAGTATGCTTGTGGGATAGTACTCTGAAGGGCAACTCTAAAAAAAAGAGGGTGACAAAAATGATACAGAAATATAAGCATATTATCAAAGGTATAATGTAAAATCTATGCACTTTAATGAATGATGTTGCAACAATCTACCTCACAAAGTTATTTGCTTTTGCTTCTTAAAAAGGAAGATGTAACATATGAGCCCTCCTTCTTCAAGTAGTGCTGTCACCACTATGCTTGTCATGTAGTCTTGCTTCCCATCTACTAAACACTTTCAAAATCATGTGTGATAGGGGGATTAAGAAAACTGTGAGAAGAGGTAAATGAAGCCTGAATATAGGAAAATGCTTCCGACATTATGAGATGAGGTAAATCAAGACTGAAAGTAGGTACAATTGAGAGGTCTGGTGGGCATGCATGTCTCTGATCATTTGCTGAAACACTTGTCCCTGTTTAGCATTAGTCTTGCAACAAGTGAGGTTGCCTCTTTTTTCCAGGATGTAGAGCTATTATCAGTTGCTTAACTTTTTTTGCTGTCTTCTCCAACACCAAGTTTGATAAATTTTTATTTATTTATTTTATTTAACATTTGTTTACCAGGAAAGTCCAACTTGAAACAAAACCAATTTTCAGCAGAGGCCCGGGGAGAAACGCTCCAGATGCATCTTGTGATCCTGGGATATCTGAGTTGAAATTAGGCTTTTAGCTGTTAGCATCACAGAGCTGGCATATACATTTATTTATTTATTTAACTGGGTAAATTAACTGGTTCAGGGACTCTCTTCAGCCATGACAAGGATCACAACGGCTAAAATAATAGCAAGTAAGAAATGCACTTAGGAATACAAAGATCAATATAATACAGTTGTGCACAGGTACATGTACTGTATTTGTGTATTTTAATGCTAATCAGTGTTAGATGGGATGGGCCTCTACAGCCCTTACAATGCAACACACACCCTGGAGGACATATTTGTACTTAGAGAATGTGCTGTCTGTGAATTTTTTGTTTGACTTTATTTATTTATTTATTGTTTTATTGCTATATTATTAACATTTTGCTATGTTTTTTATGTAAAACAGTTTCTCTATCTAATCTTTCTAACTTGTACTATATGCACATGGTGTAATTTATATCCAAAATATAAGATTTTCAAAAAAATGTCCAAATATATACCTTATTTTTTGGTCCCTTACTCATAATATTTGTGGTTTGTTAGCAATCAGGTATTGAAGTCACTAAATAATGACATTTGAGTTTCAGACTTTTTTCCTTCAGAAAATGCATGCTAACACAAATCTTGTTATTCTAGCAACTTTCTAATTTTATAAGAGCAATATTTGAAATATGTTCCTCTTTTTGAGCTGTTGTCCCCCTTTATTTTTAGGCTTTATCCAGATTTCTTGAGCTAAGAGGTTGAGCTGTATGCATACCTCTTAACTGCTTCTGCCACTGTTTGATCAATCTCTCTCTCTCTCTCTCTCTCTCTCTCTGTCATTATCACACACAGACACACTTCTGCTTTCATCCACACAAGCATACACACACACATTTCTTTTTTTAATGTTTTGTTTAATTTTACACTTACTAAACAGCAAAAGTGCTGCTTAGTGATTGTAAAATAATCGCTCAGTCAATGTGATGCATGCACTCACACGCACATATATAATAAACACATAGTCACACCCACACAAACTGCTCTATTTTGTTTTTCATTTCTTTTTTTTTTTCAATGTTTCAGTCACTAAACAGAAAAAGTGCTGCTTAGCAAGCTTAAGATAAAAGCATCCATTAGCTTTGTAACAGTCTAAGCTCCATGTGATTCATTATTCAGCAGGCATTACCTCTACATTAACACCCCACTGGGGAATGTTTGTTCTCTAGTCAGATTGGTGATGTGCAGGTCACCCATTCTTTAATAATTATTAATCTGTGGGTTTTTTTGGCTGTGTATATATCTGTTTTAATTGCGCTATCAGCTGTGATGCAGACTGATGAGGCAGTAGCCACCATACTCTACACAGGCCAGTGCACCTACTGCTTTGTCCCTAGCAGTTCTCTGCCCTACATCTCTGCATGGTGGGTGAAGGTAATGAAGGTCACACTGTGAAAAGTGACCTGGAGGTCTTGCTGGTGGCTTCTGTAGTACCTGTCAGGGGGGATGCAAAGTCTTTTCATCTGAGAGTGGTATAGGATAGCTTTCTTGGGTGACTCAGAAAGAAGTACACTGGCTTGTGAAGACCACAGTGGGTTGCTAGCTGAATGTTCACATTGGCACAGTGAGTGTCCCCTTGTGCAGCTGTGTGATTCGTAAGGCTGGCAAATCCTATTCTTTGAGTCACTAGCAGCATCACCTGCACATGATGTCAGCCATAGAGGTGTCTGACATCTTAAGGGGGTCAGTCTAGCAGGGCTTCCTCTTCCCTCTCTATCAACCATTACTGTACTTCCCATCCTTTAGTGTCACTTTCCCTTCTTTTTATTGTAATGCACTTCTCCCATAACCAGTTGACCACCCACTGCCAGCCAGTGTTTCTCCATTCTTGTAATCTTAAGTGTCACTACCTCTGTCAAGCTTTGTGTTATATCTGTGTTTGTGAGCTCCTGTTACCCTCTTCTTACCCCATATCTTCCCTGTACTTTCCCCTTACTGCTTTGCCAATCTACCTTTCTTTTTTTCTTAAAAATGGCACCTTTACCCACAAAAAGTACACCTTTCTTCACCCACACCTATCTTTATTTACTCTTCTCCTTCTATATGTTCCTGTGCTTTCTCTTCCTCATTTCTGCATGCACTCTCTCTCTCTATCCTATTTTAATTATAAAATGAATTGGCACATTGCCGTGGTAGCCTTATGCGGGCTGCCTGCAGTACCCATGTTGAGGCTATGGTGTACTTTGATGTGAGTGTGAATGTGCAAAGAGATACACACACTGCATGCCTCATGCTTTCCCTTGGGTCACATGAACATTCATAGCACAGTCATTCCATCAGCATGGTTACTGCTGTTGTTGTGGCTGTAAAGTTTCATTATTAACCTATGTTCTGGCATAACCACAGTGTGCCTTCACTCATGCATGTTTAATCTGTATCAGGCTGCATCATGCTAAATTCACTGTGCCATTTACCACTGTGTTGTGGTGTTATGCATCTTTCTAAAAGCCCTTCAAAATCTGTCAGCTACCCAAACACCTTTATTATTACAAGTCTTGCTTCTCTTTTCAGAAGAGAAGCTTAGTGTAATATTTGTTTTGACTAAAAGAGTACACACAAACATATGCATATGCATTGCAGCACTTTCAGCAGCAGCTGTTTCTTGCAAAGCAAGCGAAGGAGAGTATTATTGCTGGAACTGAATTCATCCGCACGCCTTGCTGAGTACTTTCATGAGGTGGACCCTGTTTTTACAATATCTCACCAAGATGATACTGATATATACTTCGCATTTGTATATAGCATATATCATGGCAAGTGGCTAGAAGTAGGTTAAAAATAAAAAACAGACAGCTGGGTGCACAAGTCCCAGGACAAAAAAGTGCCAAATCCTAGTAGGTGCACTAGTGCCAGGACTGGATAAAATGACAGTTAAAATCCTCAAATCACAGAAAGAATTCCTACAATGCAGATAGACCAGGCTCTAGGGGAGGATGGCCTGCCTATTGTAGGAGGAAATAGTAGTCCACAAAAACTGACAGGCCAAAAAAGAGCCATAAAGAAGATAGTGTGGACTATCGAGGATAAGGAAGAAATTATAAATTGTTAGTATTATGTAAGAAACCCAGAATTTCTAGATAGAAGATATTCAAAAAGATTAACAGAAATTCATGTGACATGAAAAAAGTAAATAAGATATATTACTGTGCAGCTAAATTAATAACAGATAAAGTCTTATCACAAAAGTGCTGAGCAATAAGGTAAAGGAATAGAAGAAAACAAATGCTGTCATGGATGTATCAAATAGTGAAAACTATAAAGCAAGACAAGAAGCATCACTGTTAGAAGAGTATAGAAGGGGGGGATAGATTAACAAAAATACTTAGAAAGATAGATGTGATAAAATAATGTGCAGTATTAGAACAGACCAGTATCTATTGTACACTGTTGCAATAATATACTAAAGATATATGCACAGGCAGAAAATTTTGGAAGATATGCAGATAAATATAAAGGAAAAGAACAAAATGAGCAATTGATGACCCAAAAAGTTTTTTTACAGAATGGGTAAACAAAGCAAAAGGAATAAGAACACCATCAAAAAAAGAAGAAAATAGACCCATTTTGGAGAAGTATGTATGAGAACTCTGTGGAACATAACAAAGATGCTGAATGAATAGAAGAAGTAAAAGAAACAGTAAGATGTTCAAGATATGCAATGGGATGAAGTAACAACCAGAGAAACTGAAACAAAACTAAGAAAAGCTCCTAGTTTGACACCAGGCACAGATGAAGTACCTAACTTCTGGCTAAAAGTATTAACATCTTTACATAAAGATTTAGGCCTGAGTAAGAGCTACTTATATTTGTTAGCCCGAACAGATACCAACCTGGCTAACAACAGGAAAAATGATACTCCTCCTTAAGAGTGAACCTGTAAGTTATCCTGAAAAACTATAGACCAATAACTTGTCTTCTAATGATGCATAAACTGTACACTGGCATTGATGCTGACAGAGTTTATAGTCATTTAGAAGAAAATTCAATCATGACAATAGAACAAAAGGGTAACAAAAGAAAGTTATATGAAACAAAGGATCATCTGTTGTTAAATAAAGTCATACTAGAGAAACATAAAAAGTTGACGAATCTTGGAATGGCATGGAGAGATGACAAAAATGCATTTGACAGCTTTGGCTGTGACCGATCTATACCCATCTGGACATACAAGCTGATTTAAGTATACTTTGTTGCACTTGGATTGATTCGGTGATGGCTAACAAAATTGTACTATATTTATTTGTTTCATTGAATATTAATTCAATATTGTGGTCTCACTCTCTGCATGCAGTTTGTTTTAAGGTTGCCACCCGTCCCGTTGTCAGTGGGACACTCACGGGTTGAGCTGCCTCATCCCGTTGCCCACTGTGGAAAGTAGTGGGACTTGAAAAGTCCCGCTTTTCAATCGCACTGAATTGCCATGGAAAAACCGCAATTACTTCCGGCTTTTCCACGGCAATTCAGTTACATCACCAACCCTGACCTGCAGGTAAAGCTGCTGCCTGTTTGGTCCTGGTGCTGTAATTCATGCACAATTGGCTGCAATTCATGAAAGGGGTGGGGATTGGGGCAGTAAGAGCCCTGCAAAGATTGCGGCTGCAGGAGTGCTTTGTTTTAAGTGCTTCTACAGCCTCTAAAAAAAAAGAGAGAGAGGTTTTTTTTTCTAATGAGCCAGCCTGTCAGCCATCCATCCATCCATTCTTCCAACCAGCCAGCCAGCCAGCCATCCATCCATTCATCCAGCCAGCCATCCATCCATTCATCCAGCCAGCCATCCATCCATTCATCCAGCCAGCCATCCATCCATTCATCCAGCCAGCCAGCCATCCATCCATTCATTCAACCAGCCAGCCATCCATTCATTCAACTAGCCATCCATTCATGCAGCCAACCAGTCAGCCATCCATCCAGCCAGCCAGCCATTCTTCCAACCAGCCAGCCATCCATTCATGCAGCCAGCCATCCATTCATTCAACCAGCCAGCCAGCCAGCCATTCATGCAGCCATCCATCCATCCATCCATCCATCCATCCATCCATCCATCCATCCATCCATTCATCCAGCCAGCCAGCCATCTATCTCCATTCATCCAGCCGGCCATCCATCCATTCATGCAGCCAGCCATCCATCCAGTCAGTCATCCATCCAGCTGCTACTCCCACCAACCAGCTAGCCACTCCAGCATCCGGCCAGCCAGTCAGCTAGCCACTCCAGCAGCCAGCCAGCTAACCACTCCAGCAGCCAGCTAGCTAGCTAGCCAGCCACGCCAGCAGCCATACATCGTACCCATAACAGCATCTCCTTCACCGCTCCTGTGGTGATGTCATGGTAGAGGGTGTGGCCAGTCATGCTGGCCACACCCCCATGTCCCACTTTGGCCCACTGAAAAGGTGACAACCCTAGTTTTTTTCCCACCCTCCTTCCCCAGTGTTATTGTATTCTTAAACTTGGTGGCTTTGGAATTGTCCACCCCTGCTGTAAATTTGTGTCTGGACACTCCTCCTAGATGCATCTCATTTGCTTACTCAACTGAGTACAGTGAGATCATTTGGGACGGACTACCCCCATGCTACTTTGATTTCAGACACTCCTACCAGTCCCATCTCATCATCTCTATCTATTGTGCACAGAGAGGGCATTTGGGAAGGACAACCCCCATAGTCTGTTAGTCTTATTCCGTTTCTTCCCTCTCCACTTGACAAAAAAAAAATTTTTTTTTTTTACACTTTATTCAGCTGCTCTTACTGTAACTGTATTCTACCTACTTTATTACCTTATTTTGCTGTTGGGTGTGCTCTTCAATTTTCAAGTGCTCCTGTTCTGCATTTATTACTGCTTGCTTCAGGCCAGTTATTTTACATTTAAGGTTTTTGTGGTCTAAACTCTTGTGGACAAACCCTTAACAAAACCTGCTCTCCATAAGTCCGTCAAGTATTCAGAGCACTATGGACAATTCCCACCAGTTTCTCCTGCCAGCCTGGTCAACATGGGCATACTGAGACAGTGTAGCAACTGCCTTATGTTCACTGACAGTCCTCTTCTCCTAGCACATAATTCTTCTACTTGCGAGAAATGAATCTACATCAGTAACCTGGAATCCATGCTCTCTCATGCCATAGTCAGTACTCCTGACAAAGAGAAGATTGGCAGCACAAACACAACACCACCCACATCACATAGCCAAGCACAACACACACATCTATACAGGGATCCTCAATAAAAACTTACCTAAACAACAGAAACCCCCAAAATACACTCACAAGCATTCCACACACAACACCAAACACATCAAACACAGTGGACAACACACCAGTATCTCACAAACACAACCCATTAGGCATCGCAAATAAGCAAACGCAGCCCATAAGGCATAACAATAAACCAAACATACTAGTCATTGGTGACTCAATAGTGAGACACACTAATGTCCCCCTCTCCAGGTTTGACAAGGAGAAGGTCACGGTCAGTTGTCTGTTAGCTGCCAGAATCCGCCACATCACACAAACTTAAGTCTCTCCACAACAAGTGCAAGTATGACTCTGTCATTGTCCATGTTGGTGTGAATAACTTGAGATGTACCTCTCTGGACGATATGAAGAGAGACATAATTGAGCTCTCTGAGTATGTGTCGCGGGCAGGACCCTAGCCCTAAGCACCATCCTATGTTCACCAAGAATGATACTACAATACCAACAAAAAATAATTGACTTCAACAATTGGCTCAGTTTCTGGTGTCTTTAAATGGGATCCAGTATCTGTCTGCCTGGGATGACATGATTGACACGCCTTGATGCTGTGCCAGAGATGGCCTCCACCTATCACCCCTGGGGTTTCTGATCCTGGCCAAGGCTCTTGCCTCCCCCATTGTGCCTTTTTTAGGCTATGTCCCAAAGACAAGTCTTCCAACATAAAAGATCTATCAAAAAGCAAATCGAAGGTCATGCTGCTTAATGCTAGGAGCCTTAACCCTAAAATGCACTCACTGGAGACTCTCCTCACACTGGAAGATGTCTATGTCTGTGCAGTCACGGAAACTTGGTTCAGGGGTTTGGAGAGCACCCCCTGCCTTACCAGGCTATATCCCATTCCACACTTTTCAACCCCAAAATGAGGACAGAAAGACTAAGGATGGTGGAGTCTCTATCTTCATTAAGGACAGGCACACCTCCAGACTGGTTTACCAGCATGACACACTGGAATTACTCCAGGTGCAACTGACAGCTGGCAAGACACCCATCTAAGTTATAGCCAGCTATAGACCTCCCTCCATGATTCAGGACACCCACTCCTCCTACCTGGACCTACTTGACTCCATCAAGGTACTCCCTAACACCCTGATCCATGGTAACTTGAACTACCCCACCATAGACTGGGTGAACTATTCCTGCACTAATGCACTCACCCAATGATTCCTTGACTTCATCATTTCTAACACACTAGAATAGCTCGTCTCATCCCCCACAAGGACAGATAACAATCTAGATTTGATTCTCACCAACATGGGTGACTGCTACACCACTCGCATAGTCTGCTGTTCCCAGGTGAGATCAGATCATCAGTCTGTCTTATTCGAAGTTTCTATCCAACTCAAATTTCCCTCAGCCATAACCAGGCTAAAAAAATTCTCAAAAGCTGACTACAACCTCCTAAGGGAGGTATCAGTAGCTTCACACCACCACCCTCAGAAGATGCAGACAACTGTGCTGAACAGTACGCCAAGGCACCTGTACAACTGCATGGACTCAGCCATACCCAACAGAACTAAAACCTGCTCCTCAAGGAAATACAAACCTGTCTAGTGGAATCCTCTGTCAACAGGCTTTAAAACAAAAGGAAGAAACTGTTGTCCAAAGGTAAAAAGGAACACATTCCAAACTGGAAAAACTCACTCCTCAGCCTCACCAAGCAAGTTAGATCACAAGTGAAAACCTCCAAAGCCAATTATGAATTGGAACCAGCCTTCAATACAAAAGGAAACCACAAGGCCATCTTCAGCTGCATCAGAAACCTCCATGGCAAAGCCCAGGTTTGTTATAAATTAGTACTTAATGGTACCACTTACACTGATCCTGTTGACTTTGCCAACCTGCTAGCTAATAGGTTAAGCACATACTTCACCCACCTATCTCCTCTCAAAGGTCCATTCAGCATCCCTGATACTTGTCCCACACCTCACATCTCTGTAGATCAGGTGTTAACAGCTCTATCCAAAGCAAAGAACACAGTTTCCATGGGATCCGATAGTATCCCAGGCTGTATTCTGCACCATCTCCAGCAAGAACTAGCTTCATCATTTAAGCACCCTATTCAACCACAGCCTAATTACAAGCTTCATTCCAGCAGAATGGAGAATGGCCATTGTCATTCCCTTGCACAAAGGTGGTGCCACTACTGACCTGGGAAACTATTGCCCCATTAACTTGATAAGTCTAATCTGTAAAGCCATGGAGCATATTATTATGGATCTCATAAACAAGGGCATAGGCAATCTCCTAGTACTTCACCCCACCAAATTCAGATTCATCAGGGAGCAGATCTTGCCAGTTGAACCTGGTTAACTTCTGTGAGACTGTCACCAAGGTCCTGGATGAGGTAAAGTCAGTACATATAGCTTACCTTGTCTTGTCCAAGGCCTTTGACACAATCCTCCACTCAGGCATCATCGAAAAGCAAACTCAACTTGGTGTAAATCCCTATCTCAGCAGGAGATCAACTGGCTCACTGATAAGACCCACAAGGTCAAAATAGGTGCCACCACATCCGACATCCTGTCACTAGTGGTGTTCCCCAAGGATCTGTCCTGGGACCCCTACTGTTTGGCATCTACTTCTCAGAGGTCCAGGCATGGACAAAGGACCTGTGGCTGACCAAGTTTGCGAATGACTGTAAGTTGTGTGCCATCATTGACTCCCCAAATGATGTTAACATACTGCAGGTGGGTCTCACAGCAACAAATGACTGGTGCCAATGTCATGGCCTTAAGTTAAACACAAATAAAATGTATTATCATACCATTCAGCCAAAACACCACCCCTACTGATTACCACATCAACGGCAACCCCCTTAGCACACAACCTGTGGTGAGAGACCTGGGTACTCAGGTTGACAACAATCTCACATTCAACCATAATGCAGCGACAGTGGCCAGAAAAGCTTTTTACTTGGTTCATCTCATAAGTAAAGGGATTGCATCCAGAAAAAAGGAGGTTATTATCTCTCTGTACTCCACCTTCATTTGGCCTATAATTAAGTATAACACCCCATTTGGTATGTACCTCTCCAAGCACCTGCACCAACTGGAAAGGCCACAGAAATACCTCACAAAGAGAATCCATGGCCTCCAACACCTTTCCTATGCAGACAGGCTCAAATCGCTATCACTCTACTCGGTATCGTACAGATTGCTCAGAGCTAATCTGTGTCTCATCTACAAGGCAATATCAGACTCTGTCCTACTAAAGATGCTCCATATATGTAAGTCTAACTCCTCATGCATTACCCACTCAAAAGGCCTAAATCTAATATGCAACATCAACGAAACCTGCTGGAGAGACAGGTTTGTCTCCCAGAGGCTCCCCTGTCTCTGGAAAAGACTTCCCATACATGTCAAACAGAGTACGTTGCTGACCTTTTTCAAGCACAACCTTGATGAGTGGATGGAAAACCACAAATTCATCCCAGGGGTTCCACCTTTGTCCCTCTTTGACAAGGGCGACAGGTGCTGACTGAGGTTTTTTTTTTTGAGGATAAACTCTTGGCTAGGCTTGTGAGGGCCCCAAGGCCATTAGCCTAATAACATCCTATGATCCTATGACAACATCCCACATTTGTGGATAAAGGAGTGCTTACAGATGTATAAGATACCCTCTACAGTGATCAATTACATTACAGTGACCATGAAATAGTGGCAAACCACTTTGCAGCTAAACCATGATAAAGGACAAATTATTATCCTAGGGATAAAAATTGAAAGGGGGAAATTCCAGGGTGATTCTATGTCACCATTGCTCTTTTGTCCTGCCCTTAACCTATTAAGCTGTCTACTTAACTGATTAGGTCATGGGTACAGTTTGGCTCCCAGAAAACAACAGAGTAAAGACTTTTCATCTTCATTATGTGGATAATTTAAAACTGTATAGTTCATCAGATGAGGTGCTAAAGCACATCTGGAAGTGGTCAAAACTTTCTCCGATGATATAAGAATGTCATTTGGTCTTGATAAATGTGTTAAAGTAACATTTAAAGCAGGAAAGCTGTAGCATAAATAAAATATCAGTTTGGGAGAGGAATATGATATATAGGAACTTGAGCCTGAAGGAGTGTATAAATATTTGGGAATTAAAAAAGAATCAACAATAAAACATGAAAAAATTTGAAAAAAATTCAGTAAGGAATGTTTCAGAAGACTAAAATTAATGCTGAAAACAATCTTGACAGCTAGGACAAAGGCCAAGCTATAAACCAATTTGCTCTTCTTGTTCTAACTTACAATTTTGGGGTGGTTGACTGGCCACATAAAGTATTGGATCAGTTGGACAGGAAGAACAGAAAAATGCTTCACGCTTATCAAATGATGTATAAAACTGAGTGCATAACAAGAGTATATATTCTTCATTCGAAAGGAAGTATGGTACCTCCTCGAAACTGACATGTATAGATCTATAATTGCAGGACAGCGTACATATCTGCTGATGTCATCAGATCCAAAACATAGTGAAAGTTCTGAAACATAAAGAGAACAAGTCTAAGATGACTTCTCTGCTTAGTATAGCAGAAGCATAGTGATGTCAAGTGGTAATGGAAACCAAACCAGAAGCTGATAAAAATTAGGCAGCAACTGAATGTGCAAAATAAATAAATAAATAAAGTATATAATGTGAATGATCAGATGAGAAAACAAGAAATGTGTAAAAGGCATAAAGTTGCAAGTACAGAAAACTCCTGGAACAACTTCATGTCTATCAGGAGATGATGCAGGAATGTTTAAGGAGATGTGAATTTAAACCAAAAGATGAAAGGTTTATACTGGCAGCCCCGTATAATGAACTACATGCATATTAGTTTACAAAGTCAATTGAGCATGTGGGAGAAACAGACAAATGAAAGTCATTTGAGCATGTGGGAGAAACAGACAAATGCAGGTTCTGTAAAACAGAACTGGAAACAGTTGCACATCTTGTTGCTGGGTGTGATACACTAATGGCAAAGTGCCTGTATACTGGAAGGTATAATAACATAGCAAGACTGTTGCACTGGGGATTGTGCAAACATTACAATACTGAGGTAACTGAGATGCATGGGAAACATAAGCTAAAAGCATTATATAGACTGATGATTATCACATGGGCCTACTTATTACCAGCAGTTTAAAAAACAGACGTGAGAAAAACAGATATAGTAGTCCATGAAAAGAAGAAAAAAGTAGCATCGATTATTAAAATTGCTACACCCAGTGATTACATTGTCTCACATACAGAGAGACACAAAGTCATAAAATACCAGGATCTGTATACAAAAACAAGGGCAATGTGGAAGAAGGATACCCAGATAGTTCCAATAATAGTAAGACTAATAGGTCTCATAAAAAATAATGTAGATATGGTACTGATAAATGTAACTCCATGTAAAATTTAGAACGAGTCAATTCTGTCACATTGCAGGTGCTTCAAAGAACATGTTTGGCTAACATTAAAGACTGAAGCAATACTAACTTCACAAGCTTTAATCATACTTTGACTTAGGAATGGGTTCCATTCCTGTCCTGCTATCAGAAACCCAAAAGACTTGGAGAAATTAAGCCACTGTATCATCTCTTTCTTCAGTTCCTTGAGACTTTGATTTGGTTAAACCTTTACAGAGAAACTACACATTCTGTCAAGGGCAGTTGAATCGTCAGACCATTCTGCTTAGTTCTAAAAATGTCCTCCAAGGTTATTTAACTTTAAAGGATGTTATTTTGATGGGAGAAATCCTTCTACTCACTTTTACTGAGTTGCAAAGTTATTTTTTAATTGCTGAAATTCATTGAATGGTCTATTGATATAATTGTCATCAATATAATGTGTTGTATCCTTTGGTGCAATTTATGTTCTAATACAAAGCACTGTAACTATGGTCTTAGGAAACAGTAGCTTCAGACTATCCACAGTCTGCACAAGCTTTCCCAGTGTTAGTGTGCTTTTTCATTCTAAAACTCTCCTCTGTATTGTTCTAAGTTCAGCAAACCCTTTAACAAGAGATTTGTACTGCTGCAGTCACTAACACTTATGAATTCATCTTTCATCATAAAACACCATTGTTAAGGTTCATACCAAGCAAATAGGGTTAGGTGTTATCAGTTACTCAGAGAAGGACAGTTCACTCCACTAGTTGTTTTTTTTATCGAGGACCAGAATAAACAATCTAGTTTGTTATTCCCATCATCCAAACTACAATTCTAAGATGCTTAAAGGCGAGCTGGGTACACTAAAATTAACTGTGACAAAGATACGTCAGAACAAGAATGCTCTGCCAAGGTTGTTAAAACTGTGTTTAATCTTCTGAACTTTGCAATGAAATGTTAGTACAGAAGTAAACTATGTCTTCCAAAATAAAGTGGACCTATGACACTTCCATATTGGGATGTAAGTTTCATTTCTGTCATGAAACCATACAATTCCCTCAAGGCTCTGTCACTGCTTTAAATCATGGTACCATAGATGAGTTAATCAGGTTACCATTCTGTCAGAATAATAATGTTGTTCATTCAGAAGAAGAATTATGATGCTGGATAATTTGGATGTTCTTGTTGACAGGGTACTAACTGACACATGTTCTAGTAAAGACCCAGTAAAGATCCAATAATATCTAGAGTTTAATAATACATTATTAGAGGCTTTCCTTTATACAGATGAATTGTCAACACATCTTCTGTATCCAGAAAAGATGAATTTTGGTGTACAAGATATTTGTCCCTTCAGAGGATCCAGAGTTGTAATGCATCACAAGCTAGACAAATGGTCCTGCAACTACATGAATGCTATCCTGGTATCATTTAATAAGATATCTGACAATAAGTTATATGTGGTGGCTAAATATGGACTCTGACATTGAAACTGTGTGAGGTAACAGCACCTCATGTCAAGAACATAGAAAATGTACCACTGGTTATCCCACTGCACTTGCATAAAACATAAAAATGTTCCACATGACAATGCCATTCCTTCACAAATGTTCTTCTGTTCACTCTTGGATGCTTGCATAAACTGGTTTATGCACATCCTGCAACAAAATCATCTTGAAGCACAAGTACTGAAAAACTAAAGAGCAAGATTTTTACTTGTAAAAAAAGTAATTTCATTTGGTAATGCGGCATCCTCTACAAGTGAGGACTTCCTGTAATTTATAAGGAAGAATGGAATTTATCACTTTTCTTCTTATCATCCTTTCTTGAATGGAGTAGTAGTATGTTCAAAACAAGCAGGTATAAGAGCAAGAAGAAAGTAACTGGTGAGAACCTTGAAGCAATGTTAGCTAGAACTTTATTTGATTTAGCACCAAAGTCTAATATTGGGTTGTCAGCTATCAAGGCATTATGGTACAAAAAAATGAGACCTACATTGGTCTTTTTTTCATCCTGACTTTATAAAGACAGTTCTTGTTCTTGCAAAACAAGTCATACACATGACGTACGTTGGATTCAAGTTACATACTTATGAGGCAAGTACCTTGGTAAATGTTCTTAAATTTGGTCCAGAATAAAAACGGATACCTGGAAAAATAATGACTTCATCTATTCCTGTATTATTAAACTTAATAAGATAATTGAGACAACATGTTGATCAGATTTTGGAACAGAAACAAGGGCTGATTATTCATGATGTAGAATGCTGTCACACTGTGCTGTGTGAAATTATGATTGCAATGAAGGGAAATGCTACATCTGTGGTTTAAAACACAGTGTTAAGGCTATGAGCTAATAATGATTTCTGACCTATATTTCTATAGTTAAGTTTCTCATTCTCAATTCACAAACTGTGCAATTATAAGTTATTTAACCAGACACTGCTGAAAATTCATAGATAGTTGTCAGTTATGTTTATAGAGTTTGTTTAACAAATATAAAAAAACTACATTAAAAATAATTTATCAGTGCTGAATGGCAGCTTGTGTTGGAGCTGAACTGCAGCAGTACTAGTCAGAGATGTGTAGTCAATGAAATGAAAAAGATAGTTAAGCAAGCATAAATTAAGAGAGTAATCATTCACTGATTACATTGTCTGCTGATAGAAGGCAATATATTTTTTCTGTCATGAGCCAATTTTCACTTTTTTTAACTACACTGCTTAGCAAATTGAGGTATCTGGACAGTACAACATTTTCCACATGGAAACATTGTTTTTGCCTTGTTAATCTCATATTACTAGAAAAAACTATTGCACTCTTGAAAAATACTACTACAGTTGCTACGTACACAATGGCTAAAAGATTGTTGTGCACTTTAATTCCTTCACTCCTGAAGCACTGCCTTTTTTTTTTTTGTTTACTTTTATCAATGTTATGAGCTGACCTGTTTTGTATAACAGACTGCTATTCTGCTTATAAATTAACAAACTGCTTTTGAATGAAGGCATCTTTTATGTGAAAAAATATTCTCTCATATACATTGTGTTGTCCGGCGAATATCCCACCAGACTGCCACCAGTAATGTGATGTCCTCCACTTAAAACCCGGGTCAGTAATTAAGGAGCCTCAATCCTCACCACTGACTCCAGTATGGGAGTGTAATGGAAAACCCCAGAGCACAGAGCACACAAGAGTAAAGGTTCACAATTTCCTTTAATAGCACAACAGGAACACGCTCTATTTTCCTGGGACTGGGCTATATACATCTGTCCACCCCAAATGTAATCCCTTATCATACACTTCAGAGTAATATATTCCAGTTTAAGACCTCTGCTTCACTCACACTCAAAATAAATTCAAATCTCATATACTCAAACTCTTATGGGAAACCTGGCACAGATTTCCAGCTGTGTCCCCCTCCCCAGTACAAATGGTAAATGCTGCCACCAGAGTCAGACAGGTCTATACACCCTTCAAATGGTGATCAATTATTAAAAGTTAAATATAAAAATAAATGATAGCTATGACCAGACGCAGCCAGGCATTTGAGGTGACCTGGGGAGTATCAAACAGGAATAAGTACTCTCTAATCTCTAAAGAACACACTGACTGTCCAGCCATAATGTAAAGTAAGGAAAACATTTAATAATAAGTAAAATAATTACAAGAATGTAAATCAATAATGTTCAATAAACATCAATCATAAATAAATATAAAATTAAACTGTAGGATAAAAGTCCATTATCTTAGAAAAACTCTATCTAAATAACTAAACTTTCTTAATCTAACTAGAGAATACTGTCCCTAATCTAATCTAATCTAATCTAATCTAATCTAATCTAATCTAATCTAAAACATAGCAGCAAGGCAAAAGAGGTTTACAGGTTTTGGTGAGACCTTTTTTCTTGGGTATACACTGACTGCAACTCTTCACTAATGCCATTGCTTAACAGTCTCAACTGTCTTGTTTTAAAAATAATGGCTGTTTCTTGTTAATTAGCTGTTCAAATAATCACCTAGCTACCAGAAACATTCTAATGACATCACCTACTGATCAGCTCATTCGCGACAGTTTGTACTTTAGAATCTCCCTCATAAACATGTGCAATTAGAAATGTTTCAAAATACTGACAAATTCTTTAAACATTTTGTATAAGCAGGGAAATACTCAACATTTTAAAAACGTATTTACATTTTCAGAATTAGACATGATGACATACAATGCAAGTTAATCGAGAATATACACAAATTCCCTGCCAGACATGCTAACATAGATGACAGTGTTTTTCATTTTTTTCACATTCATATTTGTTGACTAAGAGCAAAATGATTTTACACTCTATATAGTTAACTGAGTGTATATAAATCAAGTGAACCAAACTAAGCAAAAATGTCTCTTCTCAGAATACTATCTGTTACATGACTTGCTCAGTGTCACACAATAGGGAAATGGTAAGGAAAAAAAAAACAGGATTTTGAGGTGAAGATATTTTTAGCATGTATATAATCCTATTATTTCAAATACTAATCAGTGTACAGGAAGGTAGACTGGAATACTTTAGAGAAAAGTAATACCAGAATGTAAGCAGTATAAACTTTCCTCTTCTTTTATTTCAACACTAATATAATTTTGAGTGTTTTATGTGGTTATAAGGGAAATGCAGCAAACATTTTTTTACTATTGTTTTTATAACTCACAAATTGATGCTGCAGTTCAATACAAATTTAGTTTCCATGGCACATGGAAATAATTCCCTACTATTGTTTTGTAAAGAAGAGTTATAAGGTTAAATGTGGCATATCTGAGTAATAATTATTGAAACTGTCAGGAATGAAATTTTGGAATTTACTGTAAAGCCCTACAATCTAGTCTTTTTCCAAAAATGCCAAAAAATGCATCATCATCACCTTTGGGAAAGTGACATCCCCACAAATTATCACATTAATAACAAGGTCCTAAGTATGCAATCAGTTGTGAGGGACTTGGGCATCCAGGTTGATAGCAAACTGATTTTTGACCATCATGTTATTTCCATTTGTTAAAGAAAGCACAAAGATTAATGCACGTAAGGTTTAAGCAAGGCACCCTTTATTACTTGTAGCAAGGAGACAAAGCATGTAGGTACAAGGTTTGTCTGATTTTTTTATAGTTTAGCCTACAGTTTTTATACAGTTTTTTACAAGTTCACAGAAAGATGCTATTATTAGATTTGCTGCTGACATGGTCAAATAATTGTTGTCTTGCAAAAACATGTTTTTTGAAAAAAACAACCTGGCCTTGAGTTTGTTTTAGCTTTTTTTAGTTTTTTACATTTTTTTTAGTTTTGATATGATACATTTAAGGTACAGTCCTGGCCTTAATATACTTTTTGCTGTCCATGGTGGATTTACAGGCATTTATTGTTTTTTTTTTTTAGAGCTTTAAGCAGCTGCATATTTTTACACAGAATAAGCAGAATAAATGTATTAACTCTTTTTAACCCTTAATACACTAAACCTGCATATTGCATTTGTGCATTTTAATACACTAAGCCTACATATTGCATTGCAGTTATACATTTTTCTAACACCATTGTATGGAAAGATTTCTACATGGCCCACCTCATTAGTATGGGTATCTCATCCAGGGGCAAGGAGGTCATAACATCCCTGGATTCTTCCCTTATAAGACCCATTATTGAGTACAATGCCCCTTTCAGCATGTACCTCACAAAGCACATGCAGCATCTGGAGAGACCACAGAGGTTCCTCACAATCCAGGGCCTCAAACATCTACCCTACACAGATAGGCTAAAAGCCCTGTCTCTCTACTCAGTGTCATACAGACTCCTCAGAGGTAACCTCTGTCTGGCATACAAAGCAATCTCAGACCCCGCCTTGATATGACTGCTACATATCTGCAAGTCAAGCCACACATGCATAACCTCAACCTGGTCTGTGACATCAATAGAACTTGTTGGCAGAACAGATTTGTGCCCCAGAGACTCCCCCTTCTGTGGAATAGACTCCCTCTTCTGTGGAATAGACTCCCTCTCCACATCAAGCAGAGTACCTGATTAACCATTTTTAAGTGCAACCTGGATAACTGGATGGGGAACAGAAAATACACCCCTGGGATTCCACCTGTATTCCTATTGGACAGGGGCATCAGGAACTGACTTGTCGGAACATGGGTTAAATTCTTGACTAGACTTGTAAGAACCTCAGAGCCAATAGCTTAGTACCTTCCTGTGATCCTATGATTCCATGAGAAAACCATCCCATTTATGTAGCTGTTCCATTGCAGCACCTCATGACAGCAACAAATATAAAACTTTGATAAACCTGTTTTCCACTTTGACATGTTCCTGTGTTGCACAGTTTCACATTTTCATTTGACATGCATATAAATATTGTGCAATATCAGTGTGAACAGTCAGTCAGTTGCTACATTTCTTTCTTTTTTTTTCCCGTCTTCCTTGTTTTTTTCTTGACTACACATCTTTAATCAATATTCCTGAAGTTCACATTCCTTGCATACCAAAATTTGGCATCAACAAATGCTTGTTTCAAGATTGTATTTGTTGTGCAACAAATTGTTGTCACTACCTTAAAGTCACATACAAGTATAAAAACATTTGCAAAAATAATGGCTTCTTTCAGTCATAGCCTACTTCTTATTTTATTTATCAGTAGTAGGATAGGTACATATTTTAGTGTGTGCGTATACCACTGGTGGTAAAAAAAGCAATTCAGCAAGGTCCCTGGAATTAATAAAGTAGACATTCATGTAAACAGGCCAAGGCTCTGTCTGAACATAAACTGTGTCAAATGATTGTGTTACATAAACTAGTCATTCCCAGATTGTTTATCACACGACCAGCAATCTTCCTTTCCCTGTTTATTAGTGTTCTTAGCCCATGTATTACTTCTCAGGATCTCAGACTTGTATCTCATGAAGATAATTCTCCAATATTTATTTTATGTCTGTAAGATAATTACCATTATTATCTTCACTTTATACCGCAGCATAAAATTAGTATATTGCCTTAATTTCCTTTGTTTGTTGCACCAAGATCACCTAAGAAGTAATATAATATATAGTTTATAATTCTGGCTCATTTATATTTGCCTGGCTATATATCTTTCCATATAATCAAAGCTCTGAATCATTCTGTTTTTTACTGCTGGAATTTGTTATTCCTCCTCTGAGTATGCTTTAGTTTCCCTTGAAAACCTCCCTGATTACCTCTTTCTTTGCCATGTACATTATCCTTATCCAGTTTGCTAACTTATGTGCATCAACTAGCCCCTTCTCATTTGAAAGAGCTATTTCATTTCTCAAGTAAAGTTCGGAAAATGAGGGTGGTAATCTATAGCTTTCTTTCTGGTCCCGAATATAAGATTGATATCAAACATCTACTACATAAGTGTGAATAGTTGGAACCTTCACTTTCAAGCACTTTAGAAGTGGGCCAGTTGTGGCCCTATCCAAATATATAACCAGTCTTTTAATAGCATTGCAGAATTTTTATACTTGCTTTGAACTTACATCTTTGCCTGCTTCACCTCAAATTATTAAAAAAAAAATACTCCTAGCTAAGTCATGTGTGAAACCTCTTGTACTGCCTCAGTACTCATCTTTACATTTACAATCTTTTGTGTTTTTGCAATACATTATTAATATTGCCTTGTTCACATTAATTTGAAAGGCACTTTCATAAAGTTATTTCTGAGCTCAAGATGTTCTTTCGTTATTGAGAAAGTCATTTGTATATACTATTGTAGCTATCTGCCTCTTATCTATTAAAGGTACAGCCATACTTGCCTTTGCTAATAACTCAAACCCTTTATCTATCTATATGTCTGTCTAGCTATCTATCCTCTATCACAAAGAGCTGGAAGCCATCTTGCAGCCCAGGTTAACATCTCACTTTGAATTTTCGAATGTTTGAGCTATATGCCTTGTTTGTAATACCCTCAGTTGAGTCCAGGATTAATCATAAAGGCCTCAATTATATTTAGAAGTTGAATTGTGCATCAATTTTTTTCATCCTATCCCAAAGCACAGTCTATTTACTCAATCAAAAACTAGTTCTAAATCCATGGAGGTGACCCTTAATTTCTGTTTCCTTAGATAAATAGATAGATATGTAGATAGATAGATATAGATGTATGCATTCATTACAGTTATATGTTGAAAAGTCATCTGAACATCTATTATTGTTCTGTTTTCCATATATGCATATTGTGTATCACTAATTGAGATGATCTCTATTAGTTTCTTCAGGTCTTTTAAAAGAAGTGAAATGAAACTATTTGTAGAATTGTCAACTAATATTATGTGTCCATAATATTTTAAATGCAGAATGCTCCTTTTTTATAAATTGAAACAATAATTCCCCTTTCCAAGTTTCTGGAAATATACTTTTTTACACTACAACAAAATTGTTTGGTCAAAATTTCAATTAATTCTTTAGAATCCTCAAAATATACATAATTCTTTATACCAGCTGGTTCTGCCACTTTTAACTTTTTACATTTCTTTATAATTTTCAAAACATTTTCTTTACTAATGTCAAATTCTTATCTTTTATAAGTTTACTGTTTTTTCAACATAATAAAATTTCTGTTCATAAAATTTCCTACAGCTCTTTCTTTTAATAAGTCCATCCTGCATTCCTTCATAAGTTTAATTATTTCTCCTACAAAGAGCTTTACTGTTATTACATATCACCGTCTTGTATATCATATCCTATCTTATCTATGCATAGATTTCTTTTTGTACTTTTATAATCTGCTTATTTATAAATAACACTGAATTTAATGATATTTTCAAAGTTCTGTGATCACCACCAGAACCAGCAATTCTACAATTATATAAAATGATGTTTGGTTCTTTGACACTGTTTGATAAACCACCCTTAACTTCTTTCTTCTTTCTTTCTGCTTCTTCCTTTTACATCTAGGATTTTAGTCTATAAATTCCTCATTGTGGAGACTGTTGCACCCTTCTCATTCCATTCTACAGATTTTCACTCCACCTAATCATATGCCAAAATCTTCATCTTATTCCATTGCTGTTTGGTAATTTCTGTCTGATGCATTCTCTTTTTGCCCTTCTTCTATTTTAGGACTTTCTGTGGTAAGAGCTATAAGGAAATGACCACTTTCAGTTCTTTTTTATATCACAAGCCCAACTATATTATTTGAGTTAGTAAAATAATCAGTTACTACCCCCTTTCAACATCATATGAGCAAATTGATAAATTTCATTCCCAATCATGTCATTCTGGTATTTCTAAATTAAACTTAAGAACAGAATATCATTATTGTATCTTGCGAGGTTCTTCCTGCCATTCTTCTTGGTATTTTTAAGATACTGTCAAAAAGTTGCTATTGGTTGCATTCAATTCACCACATATAATTACTTTACATTTAAGTCATTTCAGTTTTATAACTATTTTTTTTTTTTTAACCACACCAGGAAATGCTGAAATACTTTCCACCAAACTCCAAGTTAACAAATCCAAAGCTATAAACATAATATGTTCCTACATCCCCCCAGGCAAGAACATCAATACTTTAGAAAATATCCTAAGCTGGTTTTCCTGCACCTTTCCCCAGGAAACCATAATCTTAGGTGATTTTAATATTGACTGGAGCTCCTGCATATCCCCCAAACCCACCATACACCTTAATCTCTTTAACTTTCACCAAACCATTAACTCCCCTACTAGAATACATAAATCCACCCACAAACAAACCATTCTAGACTGGATACTGACCAACAACAATCGCCTCCCCTATAAAACAGGAATACTCCTGATAATATCAGCGACCACCTCCTTACCTTTATCACTAAACAAAAATGCAACAATCCTAAGCAAACTACTTATCGTACTAAATACAACAAAACAGAATTCAATCTAACATCCTTTCAAAATGAACTCAAAGAATATAACTGGTCAACTCTAAAATACCTCCCAATAGATGAAGCAGTAACCCATTTCAACAATACCTTCCTACAAATTCTAAACCAACATGCCCCATCCCGATTAGTCAGAGTCAGCTCCAAAGCAGCTCCTTGGCTCTCTGTTATAACTAAACAAACTATGAGAGCTAGAAATAAATCATGGTCGAAATGGAGGTCCACAAAAAGCCCTATTGACCATCAAAATTTCAAACATCTAAGAAACAAAACAAAGAAACTTGTCATCCTGGATAAAAAAAACTACAACTTTCAATACCAGCAAAACCAAAACCAAAACCCAAAAAGATTCTGGTCAGGAATAAATAAACTACTCCACCCAGGCAACACCAAAACACCTACCCCAGCTAGCTTAGCACAAAACCAACCTAACATCATAGCCAACACCTTTAACAACTTCTTCTCTCAAACAGTCAACTCACTTGCAAGCACCATGACCCCCCCCCTCCCTCCAAATTACCCCCACTCTTAACAGTACCCACACACTAAAACTTGAGACCGTCTCAACAACCTATATTCAGAAACTACTTTCTAAACTAAAACCCTGCACCCCTTCTGCTGACAAACTTCCAGCTGAATACCTTCAGCTAGCTGCAACCGAAATAGCCTACCCAGTTTCCATCTTAATAAACAGAACCATAACAGAATCCAAAATCCCATCCTGCTGGAAAATCTCCCATATTATTCCACTCCATAAAGGAGGGAACTCTAACGAACTATCCAATTTTAGACCTATTGCCCTTCTATCTCCTCTATCCAAAATAATGGAACGCTGTATTCACCATCAACTTCTACATTATCTCTTAAATAACAACTTGCTTGTAGACTCTCAACATGGTTTTAGACCGTACCACAGTACTACTACTGCCCTTCTCTCCTTCTCTGACACTATAAATAAAAATCGAAATAACAACCTGTTCTCATCTGCACTATTTTTGGACCTCTCAAAAGCATTCGATATGGTCAACCATCAACTTCTCCTCGATACCTTAAAATCCCTATCACTGGATTCACAAGCATTACAGTGGTTCAACTCTTACTTGACTAATAGAAAACAAGCAGTCCTTTGGGACAGCCATTTATCCACTCAACTCCCAATTACTATTGGAGTCCCACAAGGATCCATCCTAGGCCCCCTACTTTTCTCCATTTTCATCAATAATCTGCCCAATTCCCTCCCAACATCCACATGTATACAATATGCAGATGATTCCACTCTCATCTGCTCTGCTTCTTCCCCAGCAGAACTCCACTCGGCTACCCAAGTAGTCTTCACTGCAGCAGAAAAATGGTTTCAACATATCTGTCTCCTCCTAAATCCCAAAAAAACCAAACTACTACTCTTTACCCCAACCTGTAAATCGACCCCAATCTCTTTTTCCATAACATCCTGTAATGGCACTGTCATCAAACCTGACAACTGCACTAAACTCCTAGGCGTCACCATAGATAACCAGCTAAATTTTGACTATCACATTGATTTAACTATCAAGACTGTCAATAAAAAGATTGGTGCCCTATACAGGCTAAAGTCCTATCTCACTACTACTTCCCGAGTAGCCCTTGCCCAAACTCACCTTATCTCTACATTAACTTACGCCTCTCCCTCCTTTATCAACTTATCTAAAGCTAATCTTCAGAAACTGAATACTGCCTACCACAGTATAGCCAGATTTGCCACTGGCTCCTTTCCAAACTCACCACTGTCTTAACTTAAAGAAACTCAACTGGCTTGAACTCCCAAACCTAATACTCCTACAACAACTGATCATCACTTTTAAAATTCTTCATTACCCCTCCAATATACCCATACTAAATAAACTTATCACACCTTATAAAAATCTCACGACACTCAGATCAGCCAACAAGCTACTAGTTACTACTTTGAAATCTCATAACAAATCAGGTGATTCCCTATTTGCAAACACTATCGGTTCTTACTGGAATAAACTTCCCACAGAACTGACCTCCCTAACCTCATGTCACCTTTTCAAAAAACAGATGAAAACCCACCTACTAATTCACTGGCTATGTCCCTGCTCCAATCCTGACTGAGCTCAGCACTCTTTATTACTCTCTCCAGTCTGCTACTTGTGTAATTCTTTCCACTCCCATTCTTACTTACACTGACTTCTCCAGCCCCCTTTACTGTACCTTCACTTTTTTATTTCTCCATTCTATTTTGTTTACTTCCCCTTCTAGCCATCTTCTCTCCATCTCTTTCTACCCTTAGCTGACCTCCTTTAATCCTGCTACCTTGGCATTTCATCACTATCCTGTTTCCACCCTCTCCTTTTCCAACTGGACATTCCCAATCTTTACCATTGTTATAATACTTACACCCAACAAATTATATTCTATCCCCACTTTCTGTCTATCTTATTTTTCCCCTTCTCCTCATCTTTAACTACTTAACTACCTGTTATACCTTCTAACCTGCTCTTTTAACACTCGATACCAACAATTTTTTTTGCTTCTGTAAATTACCTAATCTGTTGTCATGACTACTGACTAACGACTATATTTTTTAGCTTGACTAGTGATGTCTCTTAACTCAACTTTGTATTTTGATACCTGAGCTTATCTCCTTAGCCACTTAATCTGAACTCTGTTTGTTACCTACTCAGATTAGTCCAGGCAAACTGTATATTGTCTCTGTACATTTTTTTTTTAAATTGATTTTATAAATGTTTTCGGAAATGTATTGTCTTATTCTGATAGTGGAGCTTTTCTCCTCGGGCCTCTGCTGAAAATGGACATGCATCCAGCCAGACTAGCCCGGTTAACAAATGTAAAATAAATAAATAAATAATTTGTTCAAGGCCATCAAAAAATCATCTTTCCCTGTATTTCCCAATTTCAGCTTTTGACAAGATTGTATACAAAACACTGATCAATAAATTAGAACAACTAGGTATTGAAGTAATCTTGGTAAGATGACTAGCTGCATGTCTTACAAATAGGAAATGGCAAGTATCATGCAACAAATGAACGCGCAACATTCTGTGTTGCAGTAAATTTTCCTACTTGGTCTGACCTAGTCCCATACTTAATTGGGTTTATCTTTCAGACTGATCTTTTTCATCTGAAGTGTTCTACAGTTTGTATGCAGATGATTTGACATGGATAAACTAATTAAACCTGTTAGAGAGAGAGCATGTTTGCAGAAGAACTTGACTAAAGTGACCATTTGGTCACATGAGAATAACATGCTGATAAATACATAACAAACTAAGAATGAGATTTGGGAGAGATAGATTAAAGCATGAATATTTAATGCAATGCACAGTGGTTTAAACTGTTTATTCATTTCAGGATCTGGGTATATGGGGAGATCCAGCTGTGATTTTTTTCTATTCATTTCAACCAATTGACTATAGCTATAGCTATATAAAAAGACTTAAACATCTATTAAATCAGAAATGACAAAATCATAGTTTGTAAGTTAAATTAGACCCAAACTAAAGTAGGGAATGACATTATGGAAACTTTATAAAAAAAAAACAAGCATGAGAAAATTGGAAAGAATACAGCAGAAATTACCAAGGGCAGTAGAGACAATTACCTCTGGGAATGTTTAGGTCATCAAAGACTAGCAGAGAACCATCAGAGAACATATGTAGAAGATTATATAGGAATGAGAGATGTACTCATTAGTTGTCTGAGACAGTAGCTGATACAAGAAACAGACTATCAAATTATATTAAAGCAAGCACCAGTTTATTATTGGAAGGACTGTTTTGGTATATTGGCAGGCAAGAAGATTGTTATTGCCCATGCCTGAAATATTTATATGTGTGTATGTATGTATGTATGTATGTATGCATGTATGCATGCATGCATGTATTCTGATATGGGCTGCAGCCATTAATTAAGACGCTGCTATTCACATCTTTTATCTTTATGACCAGGGCATGTACACTGTTTTGTAAATATGTCACTTCACTGTCTATCTCTTATTCCCTTTGCAAAGAGTTACTAGTTTGTCTACCATATTTTGGGCTTTTCTTTCTAGAAACTCAAAGATCTCATACACCTACTAATTAAAACCTAGCTTGCTCTTCTACCCACATTTCTTGTAAATTTGTTATGTCAATTTTTTTGAAATTTCAAAACTGTTCATCCCCTTGTTTATTCTATGATCCTACAATAGTCCATGATACTATACTGTAATCACTGCATTTACTTATGTTTTGGCTGTTAAATAGTACATGCTCCCCCTCTGTACCTCTGTACCTTCTATTCAAGTCAATCCAATCCCTAATGTACCTAAACTGCTGGACATCCACCTTTGGCTGTCATAAAGAGCTGCAGGATGCCATATACTAGCTTGCAAATTTTTAACTTTCCCCCTGTCCTCTTTATTAACTTCACTGCGTCCACTATTTACTTTCCTTGTTCCTCTACATATGACTACAGGTACTGCAAGCCCCATCTTGAGCAGACTTTGTATTATTTTTTCATCATATTTCCAGAATGAATCTTCACTACAACTTTATTAAAAATTACCATTAAGGTGACTTATTACTCTTAGTCATGCACAAGTTTTAATATAATGCCATCTAAAGAAGACTACTTAAAAGCTATGAAACTTACAATTAACCCAATTTCACACAACTGTCTCAAACATTATCTGTGCATTTCCCCTAAAGTTGCTAAAAAAGTTAGTTCAAGATATTACAGCTGTCAGGACTTTAAAAATCAAACTAACCATCCTAATTCCTCTCTTATTTGCACATGCCAATTCAAAATGTCTTGATTTGAATAAAAACTTGGTACGACATTCATGCCTTTAACTCCAGTTTGTAACAACAAGAAATGAGCTACTGCACAGCCCCACTTGCTTTTCAAGAATGGCTTGCATCTCTCATTCCAAGGCCTCTGCATAACGGTTAAAGCATTTGCTGTCCCCCTAGTTTATTTTTTAGGTAGAATCCAACTAATGGATCTTATAACCTAAAAAAAAAAACAAAACAAAGCATCAGACAATATCAGTGTGGTACTGCTCATTGCTAAGAATCAATCGCCTGACCTTGACACCCTCTCCATTTGTTTATGTGTGTATTGATAAAATTATTGAGCTTCATCTTAGTCTAAATAAAACTATTTACCAGATCATAGCATGTTACAGGACCCCTGTAAACCATGCCCAGTTCTTAAATACATTGGATGAACTCCAGACACATAAAAACTTCATCATCCTGGAAGACTGTAACTACCAGTCAATAAAATGGGAGACCTATACCTCAAATGTAGGTTACATCCACAATTTCCTTGATTTCCTAAACAAGAACCTCCTGGATCAAATGGTCAAACAGCCTACTAGAGGTCAACATGTTCTTGACCTGGTCCTTATAAGTGTGGCAACTATATTTAGCATCCCACAAGTATATACTTCCCAGATAAGTCTGACTACAAACTGGTAACATTCTGTTTTCAGAATTCCTCAACAAGCTAAGACAGATATCACAATACTCAAAGTCTTCAACTGTCAAAACATCCTACAATTCTATAATGAGCTCTCTAAGTTCAGGTATAAATATACCCTCCCAAAATTTAGATATAATTCTCTGTTATGTAAATAAATTCTACAATTACCTTGAAAACTATATAAACCTGTCAGTCCCTACCAAACTTAAGAAAAAAGGGAAAGGAAAAAGAAAACAAGCCTGGTGATCTACATGCATAAATAATACTATAAGCTAAACAAAATAAGACAAAAAAGCTCATTACAATATGCTGCAAAACTAAAGACCTACAAATCTAGGTTAATATCAAATGGTTATCCAAGGTACTGAAAATCAGCATCAGGAAAATTAAAGATTTCCATCAACTTAGGCTAACATTGGAAGCAAAGGATAATTACAAATCCTTCTCTACCTACCGCAGGAAGTTATGAAATAGCAAGCAAAATTGCTGTGAACTCATCCAAAATTACATTACTTACTCTGATCCAGTGCATATCACAAATATACTGGCAAACAAATTTAGTGCTAACTTCACCACAGAAACATCTGTAGCAAACCCACATATACCTAAGGACCTAATCATCACAAAAGAATAATGGTCCAAAGTACTTAACAAAAAAATATATAATAAATAAACATCCTCTATGAGACCTGATAAAATACCAGGCTACCTCTCCAGATCAAACAGTTCAACTCACTGTCTTCCTTTAAGAAGGAATTAGACTTTTGGGTGGGTAGTCATAAATTCACCCCTGTTAAAACTGGCCTATTACTTACTGACAAAGGTCTAAGGGTGTTGGGTACTGGCAAGGTGTAAATGGCCTCATCACCCAGTTGCCTTGCACATTTTATAATTCCATGAACCGTTTTTGCTAGCCAATCTACTCTCAGTTAATGACCTCACAAATTAAAAAGAATGCAAAGAAGAACAAACCAGCAGTTCTTGATACATATACAGTCTTATCCCTCTAAATCTAATCAACACACCAATGTAACGTAAATGCAGTTTCAGTAAGAACAGGAATATGAAAATCTGTATTTATATTATATGCCAAATATTGTCTAATATTTTGGTGCTTCTAGACTGGGATTCAGTATATTTCCTTAAAATGATACATTTATAATTCTTCACACTTCAGCAGATGTTAAATCCACCTCCAAAAAATAAACTAGTCCAGGTTACAACCCCTTAATAAAAAACTATAAAGAGGTGGTTAAATGTTAATTCTTCAAAAGAAATCTGTATCTGAGAAAAAGCAGGATAAAGTAACTATTTTGCAGGTGGTGACATCAAGCTGTGGCATCTCAAAAATACTTCACTAAAGTATTCACAATGGAACTATTGAACATATACTGCACCAGTGCCTAGATATTTTTCTCAACTGCCATAAGCTTCTTCTGAGATTTCCTCTGGATTTGAAATAAAGCCAAAATTGTAGGAGCAACAAGACCACAGATTTGCTGTAACCTCCATCTGGGAATAAGGAGTAGCCTGACCATTGGTGCCTAACTGCACCTAAGAAGACCAAAAAATAAATTCAATTATCTTAAGAGATTTTCCTTTTTAAATCTACAAAACTTTAATATTAAGCATTGTTATCTCTTCATACTAGACCTAATGCCACTGTTTCCTGGTCTGAATGTTTTTTTTTTTTTTTTTTTTGCCAAACCAAAAAAACATAATTTGAAAGTCATATCAAACCAACAAGAAATAAATCAACCAGGAATATTTTTCCTTAGGGAATTATTGAAATACTGTTAGATATAATTATTAGAATAAACACTTATGAATTTTGAGTACTTCCTAATTCATATCAAAATAAAAAAAAATATTATTAAAAATATACATTTACTATGTATAGCATATCATGAAGTCTGGGCTATTAAGTGACTTTTTAAGCATATAATGTTCAAAACAGCAGCAGAAAGCACTATAAGTCATAAGCTATAAAGTCCACAGTTCAAGATTTGTATCCATGTGAATATCCCTTCTTTAATACTGAAGAATTCAAGTCTTCACTCCTTTTCATTTTGCTGTGATCACTGCCAGAGTCTCTGCCTCTAACTCTCGCACCTCTCTACCCCTTCTTTAAATCCACTGTGCAAAGACTGAAGAACAAGCTCACTGTGAACCACCATAAATTCAACATGTCTGAAGTACAAATGCCCTGCTACGAGTTTTAGAGATTCAGCTTGGAACATCAGTACATGTCAGTACATGTACCATAGCTCTTACACTGCAAAATATTCCAACAAGTCTGGTAAGGTATAATAGGGATGTAGTAATAGTTCTGGAAAAAGTCACAAGTACAGTGAAGTGTGATGGAGTACAGACCAAAACCAAGGCAAACAGAAGAAAAGGACTTCAAGCACTCATCACCTAGCGGTATCCTGGAATCCTTGAGACCACCAGGCATTTCTTTGAAGAAGTTTTACAACTTAAAGCAACTCTATCATCTGAACTCTGTCAGTGACCATATATTAAACCAGTACAGATTTGCTAATTTTGCTGACGCTGAGGACAAACTAAGACAAATTACAAAATGCTAAAAGCCAGCTTGCACTGCAGAATCCTTGTTCTACATTCACTTCAAGACAAAGATGAGAAACAAAAAAAAAATCTCTTCAACCTTTAAATCTAAAACTTAACATTTCAACACTAAAATTCTAAAATTACAACTTGAAAAAAAAACTTATTAAAATGACAGTTCACAAATCACTGCCTGACTTTTTTTTTTTTTAACATTTGTTACCGGGAAAGTCCGATTGGGACAGATCCCATTTTCAGCAGAGGCCCAGGGATAAATGCTCCAGATGCATGTCTTTAGAATGTGGGAGGAAACCAGAGCACCTGGATTAAACTCACTCAAATGCAAGGAGGACATGCAGACTCTGCACAAAAGACACCCCAGCCAAGAATTGAACTGGAGAACCTCTTGCTGTGAAGTGACAACACTAACCACTGCACCACTGCGCCACCCACTTAGAAATGAAATAGGCAATGCTTGTTTTAATGTTGCATCAGTAGATGTACAATTAAATAACTTGGGCTGGAAGGTACACTGATAATATTATAAGGCATTTAGTGACTTAAAATCTTAAATAAATAACATCCAAAGGCAAAGTTTAATGAGACAATCTGTGGATCTAAATGGATAATTGTACTGCCTTCAGTAGGGATGAACACTTTCTCTGTCAGAATCTTAATTAATTTAGTTGCAGTTTTGCTGTGAGTCACAGCTACTTATGCATATCTCTGCTTTTGTAGAAATCAGTTGTATGATTATAAACTAAAGAGGTTTGACATGTTTGGCGCCAAACTGAGAAAGTGCAGATATGGGGTATGACACTCTCAATCAAAAACTTTGAAACTGTTTATTTTACACTTGTGTGGGTGTGCATTATTGCATTATTCCTGCATTCTCTTTGAATTCCATCCAGATGTATTCCATGTAGTCTTTCCATGGACTTTGTTTTCACATTAAATCTATGTCTTTCTATATGAGTGTATATATCCTCTGGAGTTTTTTTCAGAATTATGATATTAGCAGATGACAGCTGTACCAACATAAGGATGAAACAGATCCAAGAATAGCATCTCTGCTGAGTAGCAGCTACTGCCTCACATTTTGGGATGTAAACTCATAAAAAATGGAAATTGAACCAATGATCACTCTTGAAAATATTAACATTAAGTGCTTTCTTCTTTATTACTGCCAGAACCTTACCAGGCTGCCAGTAATCCTTCTCCCTTTCATTAAGTACTAGGCAGGCAAGCCTCCTTAGTTTTTATTTGCTACTTTTCATATAAAGTTGATAAATTGCCTCAGGCTGCTCTTGTCTTTTTTGATAACATTTTCGGTGATTTTTTTTCCTGACAGTGTGTGTGAGTACTAGAAATCTTTTTTGTCATATTTTCTCCATTTTATATTTTGTGCTTCATCATGAGACTTTACTATCTGATTTTCCTTACCAATTTTTTTTCAATTTCTGCACCATTAGACCTTTGCCCTCATCTCATGACATCCTATCTAGTTTCCAAAAGTGTGACCAGGACAGGACTATTCCACTCACCAAAAAGCACAGGCACAATGAGTGTGCAATTTATCTAGCAGAAGAACATAACACTTTCACATGAGTTTTCTATCAGGACTTCCAACTGGGCAACTCACTGCAGGTGGAGGGAAAATATAAGGCCCCCATTAATTAGAAAATGTTTTCTACAAACCCTCTTTCCAAGTCAGGGGAATGATATGGTTCCTCCCACCAGCTCCCATGTGCAACAACCAAAAAGAAATCCTTACAGCAATTATCTGTTCTTTTCTTCATCTCTTACTACATTAAGGAAGAAATCACTATCTGTTAGGTTTTTCCTCTTGTAACTTCACCTGCCACCGTGATAGATTGTTCTGCCTCTGAAAGTGATTATCAAGGATGTCCACTAGTTCTGGTGAGTGACTTAAGATATTAACGGTTATAATTGTTGAATCTACTGTATCTCCAGCCACCACTTCTGCAGTACAGATACTAAATCCAGGACAACTAATCCCAGCTCAGCCCATTGTCCTCTCTTTCTTTAACTGGGTCATGAAAATTTCGCCCCCATCACAGTACAACCACTGCCCTACTCTCCTTTGTTGACTCAGTCAATAACAACCGCAACAATAAATTAATTTCCTCTGCTCTCTTCCTTGATCTATCAAAGGCTTTTGACATGGTCAATCACCAGCATCTGCTTCATACCCTTGAAACCCTACATCTCGGCATCCCAACTATAAACTGGTTTAAGGCCTACCTCTCTTGCAGGCAACAAGCCGTCCTATGGCAAAACAAGCTATCCGACCTACTTCCTAACACCATCGGCATCCCTCAGGGCTCTATACTCGGTCCTCTTCTTTTCTCAGTCTTCATAAATGATCTTCACTCAATCATCACCAAATCTACATGCATCCAATATGCAGACGACTCCACCTTGATCTGTTCTGACGCCTCCCTCCTGAAACTTCAAGCAATAACCCAAAACTGTTTTACTTTAGTTGAAAAATGGTTCTCTAAACTGCAACTCATCCTTAATCCTACTAAAACCAAATTATTACTATTTTTCCCCTCTGCATCTACTCCTCTAGGAAAAGAACCTTTGAATGCGGACAACACATTCCACGTGGAATCCACAAATGGTACCATCATAGTCCCAGTCTCTCATACCAAACTACTAGGTGTGACTATTGATAACAAGCTTAAATTTGATATACACATTAACCAAACCATTAAATCCGTAAACGAGAAACTGGGATCTATGTACAGAATAAAAAATTTCTTAACCCCTCACACCAAACTAACCATTGCTCGCACTCATCTCCTCTCCACCCTCCTTTATGCCTCCCCAATACTATCATTCCTCAATAAGCGTGAACTTAACAAACTTACTGTTGCCTATAATCATATAGCCAGATTTATCACAGGAACACCGTATCGTACTCACCAATGCCTCAACCTAAATACCCTTGGCTGGCTAGAACTCCCCAATCTTCTCAAACTCAACCAACTTACGGAAGCTTTTAAAATTATCAACCAACCGGACAGAACCCCCTCTCTGAGCAAAATCCTGACCCCCTACTCCAACTTAAAATCTCTCAGGTCAGCTAATAGTCTCCAGGTACTAACCATTAAATCTAATAACTCTGGAGGCGATGCTCTCTATGCCAACTCCATTGGAAAGCTATGGAATTCCCTTCCTACTAGCCTAAGACTCATGACCTCGATTAATCAATTCAAAAATCACCTCAAAGAATTTCTCAAGTCTCATTGGTCATGCCCATGTCCTAAACCAGACTAGTCTCTGTAGTATCTACCCTATCCCAGAGATTATTAACCTACCGCTTCGGCTTCATTTTGTAGCCATGCTTAGGATTATCTATACAATATTGTGACTGTTATTTTTACAAATATGTAATACCAATGTCTTTTTCTATTGTCTATATGTCATGCTACTCTATACCATTTGTAAATGTATTTTGTATTCTCTCTATGTGTGGAGCTTTTCTCCCCGGGCCTCTACTGAAAATGGACATGTATCCAGCTAGACTAGCCCGGTCAACAAATGTAAAATAAAATAAAATAATAAAAATAATAAGTTGTCAGCAGCTTTGTTAAGATCCCTTGAGAACAAACTGGAGCTTGTTCTATTTCTCTCTACTGTCTCAGGGTATTAAGAGTCCTCTACCAGACTGCCTTTTTCCATGGCACATTTGCCCTTATTACCCCTACCTCTGTCACCAGCCTCACAGTTTTTCTGGCTAGCATTGGTTATTAGGCTGCTTGTAATGTTAATTCTGACATAAGCTCTGGCATTGATGCAACTCCCCTAGCTTCCTTCTATCTGCTGTTGGTATTACTGAAAAACATCATGTCTCAAATGCCAATTATGTCATTGTCAACCCTGGTGGTGTCAGTGTCTCTTTTCTTAGTGTCCCTTACACTGACAGCAGGGTTTATAATGATAGGCTTTATGGTACACCTACCAGGCCTATCCTCAAAGCTGACTCTTCTAGTATCAATGCTGTCAACATAACGACCATGCTCTTCCCTTGTGCCCCAATTATAGAGGCCCTTAGACCTGTCAGAAAACAAGAGAGAAGTTTCACAGCCTTTCTATAGCCTTTCCTGTCCAGGTGTGATACAAAGGCAGTCCTTTTGTTTTCTGATTCTGAGCTTCTGACTAGTAGAGTTAGAAACACTTTGGCCAAAACCAAATATACTAAGATCGCCATTGAAATGACCATAGAAGATCTGTATGAAGAGAGGGCAAGGTCATCATCCTTTCCATTAGAAGAACCCAAATCTGGAGGGTACTTACAGCTAATGTAGCAGACAGGAGGTTGACCAGTTGACCCCATATCCATTCCCTAGTTTAGTCTGCAAAAAGCCTGCAGGTTTACCTCTATGTCTTCCTGGGTGGTTCCTTCCTTGTTTGAAAACCTCAAAGGCACCAAGGTAGCTTATGATAACTCAGACAGAGTGATCCAGGTGCCTAAGAAAGCCAGCTGAGTGTCCTGGTCTCCCAGGCAGTGCTCAGTTGGGAGATTCCCAAGCCCATTGTTTCCACACCGGCTTTGAAGAAGGCTCTGGCACCTCTCACTTTATCTGACCACCCTCCAAAAAGGGAGTTGCATGCAATGGATAGATTTGGGAAATATGTATTTTTTCCATCACCCAAGTTATTTTTATAGCAAATTAATTACTTAACAGACATGGTGTACTTTCAGAGTCAGAGCTAATGAAATATACCAGGTGTTAGATGGATTGGTGGTGGATAGGCCATTGCAGGAAAAGCTATAGACTCAAGTCAGAGTCCTCCAGATTGAGTAGTCTTATGGACCACATATAATAAATGTGGCCAAAGAACCTACACATATTAAGGATCTGGAACTGGCATACACCAACACTCCTGGCTATGTTTCACTGACTTCATTAAGGACACAAAGGTGTCTTTTTAGATTCCTTCTTTTTTCTGCTCCTCTCTTGTTTGTGAAAGAAGTACAGCAGCACATTAACTATGAGGTGAAACACTTACTGCTGTAGGTGTTAAATTCTGTTGTGCACAACATTCTTTTTCTGAACACACAACAGCCAACAGTAGATGCGGTTCCAAATGAGCATTTAGCAATGTGCAGAGCAACAGGAGGATGTGGGCAATAGACATTCCCTTCAGCTTAATTTCCATCAGGGTCTTAGAGTCTCAATGATAAGGGTCCTTGTCTCTCTCTGTGAGGCCATGGTCAACCCATGGGCATTTAGCAGCAGTCCTGAAGATTTGCTTGACTGTCCCATTCAGGAGGCAGTGGGATGTCACCTTTCCCCCATTTATGTGCATGGAACAAGATAATTAGAGAAAAATAGGTGAAAGAAATAATCCGATGGTTCTCAGGTACTCGGCCTCCTTAATGTCCCTTCCCTACCCCTTCATTACCCTTGTCTGATGAACCCCCCATCAGAAATGAACAGCAAGGAAGGAGGTTTTAAGCCACTTGTAATGCATCAAAGATGACCTGTATATTCAGACATGCTTAGAATTTTATTCTAGATTCTTTCGGAGGGCAAAAAAATAGAATTCAGCCCCAATGTTTATGAGTCCTAAATCCCTTTGTTCTAGAACAAAAAATGTAAATAATTATGATATAGTCAGTCCTTTAATGGTTATCAAAAGGAGACTGAATCTGCACTTTGGACCTCCAGGATGTCTAGCTCTATATCACATTTGCCAAGAAGCCCAGGAGACATTTAAACATCTAGGTAAGAGTCAGTCACTGTCAGTTAAGGACTCTGCCCTTTTGTCTCACTCCTGCCCCCAGAGTGTTCACCAGTCATATGTCTGCAGAAGCAGCTCACCAAGGACTGCAGGGAACCAAGATCTTCTCTTACCTGGATGAATGACTCAGCATTGTTCCTTCCATGAAATATCTAGCACAATACAAGGTGTATGTGCTCAAGTGGTGAAACTTACAGACTCACAGTTTTTTTTGCTTCAAGGTTTGCCCTTCATCGACTGATTCTACATACAATCCTTCGCCAGGCCTTCTTGTATCTATGAAAGATTATTTTCCCTGCAGATAGTAGTATTACTAATTCACTCATCTTAGTCTGTGCCAACAGTTATTTGTCTCACTGTGTTAGGACCTGTAGCAGTAGTTGTCATATCAGACCACACATGAGAGTAATGTCATAGCTTGACCTGGTTCCAGAACTTTAACTCTCTATTCTTTCCAATAATCATTTACATTTGCAGGTCTCATCTTCAGTGGTAGTCATATCCCACCCATTTAATGGCATGAAACCTTTTTTTTTAGTTGCAGACTCCTTAGGTATCAGTCAGCATGGCTGTATCTGCTTTCTGGTGGTGGGAGACACTACAATGAGCACATAGTTAAGGATGCCTGGGCACCTCACTAGTCTCATCTCTCCATCAGTGCTTTGGAGTTGAGGGCTGCTCTACTGATGTTAATGATTTTTCAAGTCTCCCTATCTCAGGGGGTCATTACAATCCATTCAAATAACACAGCAGTTATTTAATGCATCAGTAATTCAGAGTGAGCTCAATTTTACACACCTTGTCAGGCTCAGCAAATTATGAGAATCTGGATTTGAAGCAGGGCTTGCCCAGATACTGGAATCAGTCTGGAGAGGTTTTGAGTCCTCCCCTGGCTTTGGAGTTTGAAGCCTTCAAGAGAGTAGTCTCTCTTTCTAGTGAATTCACTTTCCTTCCCCATTTGGGTCCATGCATCCCTCATAGGATGTCCTTGAGTCCTTATCCTGCTCATGCTATCCCATCAGTATAGCTGACCCGTTGACCTTCAAGACAGTCCACCTGCAGGTCTCCCATTCCACTGCTGAGTCTTCTCCAGTGGATCCCATGGTAGAAACTTCTCAGAAGCATTCTTGTAAGTGGAGCACATTGACTCCCCTCAAGAGTCATTAACCAAAGACACTAACTTTGATGAAGAGGGACGGATCCACCCAGATCCCCCTTGCATATGTCGCATTCAGAGAAATCCTCAAACTGCTGAGACAGAAAGGTGGGTGGTCCTTCAAATCACCCTCTTAGGAGGAGTCAGTTTTTCTTTAGGCTTTTGGCACCAACCAAGCTACTTCTTGGCTGTTACCTCCTGTGGAAGAGTTGGTCAAGTTAATCTTGAAGTGATCATGGAAGGAACTGGACTTGGCTGACTCTATTCCATGCAAGCCCAAAAAATTATTTTACCACCCAAAGATCACTCTCATTGGAGGAAGGGTCCAGCCATTGATCCATGGTGGTGGCAGTGGCAACCATTAAAAAAGAACTTGCTGAGGAACCTTCTCTATCTGTCCTCCAATCATGGAGATTTGGGAAAGAGGTTTATGCTTTAGCTAATTTCTCACAGTTGGTGTTGAACTTACACATTTCCAGAGGGATTTGATGAACTAGCTGTCCACATCTCTCTCCAGGTCCATTTCTTCAGAGGACAAGGACCCTGTGGACCTGCAGTTGGCTACCTTCTAGTCCCTTTCAAATGTACCACTGCACCTAATTTTTAACCCAACTGAGGGTGCTTTGAGAGCCACAGCCACAGGCACTGGCATAACCCTGAGGCGATGTGCTTGGGTGCACATGGGTGCCTTCACAAACCACTTGAAGATGTCCTTTGTTAATAACCCTTATGATGGTTCAACAGTCTTTGGGCCTAAAGCTAAAAATATGCTCTCCAAAAGTGATAAAGATGGGAAGACCCTTTCTGTCATAGGAATATGTTTTTCTAGTCCCCAGAGGTCTTTATTGGCAGAGATGGTCCACAAAATCAAGGCTTCCAGTGCCCATTCTCCAAGAAGTCTTACCAGTGCTCCTGAATGGCTTCCTCACTGCCACACTCGAGAGGCAGTTGTGAGGTGCTTGTCTCTGCACCCCATGGCCTGGACATCTATTACCCAAGACTCATGGGTGCAGAGGATCATAACCAGAGGCTATTCAGTACCTTTCTCTTTAACTCTACTTTCAAGAAAGCTCCCTAATGTTCCACCTTCCTGATGAAAAGCAGCAGTTCTAAAAGCTGCAAGACAATAGAGTCATCCAGGAGGTCTCAACAGATGGATGTGGATCCAGAGCCTACTCAAGATTCTTTTTGGTGCCAAGGAAGAATGGAGAGATCAGGCTAGTTTTGTACCTCAGCCATCTAAATTAGTATGTCAGACAAAGTTTACTGATGGTCATGGTGCAGTCTATTCTTCTGTTACTGAAAAAGGATGATTGGATGTTCTTGATAGACCTTCAGGATGTGTACTACCACATAAAGAGAGACAGGCACTCCAGAAGGAATTCAGACCATGCTCTTTGGTCTCACCTTAGCCCCTTAGGTGTTCATTGAGTGTATGGCACTAGTTGCACCTCACTTCAGACTACAAGGCTTGCGAGTGTTCTCATACCTGGATAACTGGCTTCTCACCAACCCCACCACAAATCTTTTGTACAAGGGACTCTTTGCTCTAACTTTGCTCTCAACTAGGCATTAAAGTGAACTCAGCCCAATCCAAGTTTCTTCCTGCTAAGGCAATAAAGCTCATAGGCGTTCACCTGGATACAAAGTGCCAAAGAGCATGATTGCTGTCCTACACAAACAGGCCTTATATTCTTTCTTATCAGAAACCACCAACAAAACAGATTCTATGCCTCCTAGTATATACAGGTGTCTCCATTACCCTAGTCCCTCTTGCCAGATATCACATAAGAGTTCGTCAGTGGGCACTTTCAGTTCAATGGTCTATCACACATCAAACCATGAATTTTCAAGTACTCCTCCCAGACATTTGCAGAAATCACTTACAGTGATGGCTAGAGTTCCCAAAGGTTTCTCAAGGTAAGCCTACTTGTTCTAGCTCCTCCCCAGGTCACAGAGACCATGGACACCTACCAGCTAGTTGGAACACTGCCTGGGACAAACTGTCCAAGGCACATGGTTTACTTCCAAGGCCAGTCTTCAAGTCAACATACTGGAGATGAGGGCAGTCCTCCTAGCATTGTAGTCTTTCCAGGACACCCTCCCTCTTGGAGTGATATACTTTCAGACAAACAACATGACTATAGTCTAGTACATCAGCAAATAAGGGGGAATACATTCATACCCATTATGTTGAGAGGCTATGAAAGCTTGGCAGTGGGCAATATCTTCCCACCACTTTCTGGTAGCAGCACACATCACCTGGAAGTCCATTGTTCTAGTGGTACTGGTTGAGCAGGTCTATCCTTCTCCCTCATGAGTGGTCCCACAATCCGCTAGTGGCAGAACAGATATTCTGCCACTGGGGTCAATCATGCTGTGATGTCTTTGCTTCCCATTACAACTGGAAATGCATCAGGTATTTTGCCCTAATCCTTCAGTAGGGGGAATCATTGAGGGCTGCTCTGACCCACATTTGTCCTCCCTGGGCTCCTGCATACATTTGCCCCTACTCCTCTAATTCCAAAATTCCTGCAGAAAGCCTTGGCGAGAAAGTCACAGACATTCTCATCACCTCATTCTGACCCCAACAGGTGTGTTTTACTTTCCTCTAGCCTTATTTGATAAACCTACCTTGGGTGCTGGATCGTAATACAATTCTTCTCTCTCATCTGCCCATATTATCTCACCCAGACATTTAAGCTCTCAGGTTAACCACTTGGTTTCTCCAGTTCCAGTGATGATTAGACAGTCCAGGCCCTATTTACTGGTGAGTCACATCTTCACTTCTGCATAGAGACCTTCTTAGTTAGTTCTTATTTCAGCTTTTCCCGGTTAGGGGTCACCCCAGTGGAACTCCAGTTTGCTAATGATTGGCAGTAGATTTTTTACGGGTGCTGAGGTGCCAGCTGATTTACAGAAGCAAGTGGAAAAGATTTTCTATTTGGACTTCCAATAGAAATTTAGACCATCTTTTGACTCTTCTTCCAGCTATTTTAGATTTTCTGCCTTCCCTTTTTCATATAGCTAGCTAGTCTACTATTAAAATTCAGTTAGTGGTGGGAGGTGGAGCTAAGATGGCCAACTGATAGCAGCAGTTTTTCAGAGCTCCATGAAACTAATATAAAAAAACAGGAAATAACTTATTTTAGTTTAGCAAAAATACTTAGAATTGATAGATGAAAGTATAAACTATATCATTAGTAACTTTGGTGAACTTAGGAAAGTTTTTTCCTGTCAAATTATGAAGGAGAATATATAATTTGTGGAAATGAGCACTTCAAAGACTTCTCATTCTGATATGGCTTTAAAAAAAGAAATGCAGCTTGTGACATCTGCTCTACCACAACTCTCACTAAAAAATGGATGATTGTAAGGAGAATTTACAAAATGTCAAGGAAAATTGTCAGAAACAAACTGATTCTCTCAGGGATCTTATACAGCAGCATCAATCCAGAATAACACACTCAGACGCATCCCTGAATAATCTTGATGGAAGACTGAAGGAAGAAGAAAGCCAGAAAGATTTTCTCATCAAACAAAACATTTGGCTTCTCAGTAAAGCGGATGACCTGGAAAACAGGGAGAGAAGGTCACATATAAGGATTTTTGGCATCCCTGAGAGAGCTCCTGAATACCTAGATTCCAGAGATTTTAGATTTAAAGGAGGGTCTGTCCTTTGGTATTGAAAGGGCTCATACAGCTTTAGGAAAGCCAGTGTCAACATCCTCCTCTACTCCTCCCAAATCAATAGTCATAAAGTATTTATCTTATTTGGACAAGGAGTTGTCTCTAAAATCTGCCTGGAGGAAAAGTCCATTAAAATTTAATCAAAACCCAATTAGGTTTGATAATGACTATTCTACCAGGGTTTTGGAACAGAGGAAAAAAGCTCGGCCAATAATAAAACTGTTAATGCAGAATAACATCAAAACTCAGCTTGTCTTTCCTGCCAGAATAAAAATTCTATATCAGAATGAAATGAGATCATTTAATGCTCTAGAGGAAGCCACTACCTTTATTAAAAACAATAACATTACTTCCTTACCTGCAGATATGGAATGGGCATCTGCATCTCTAAAGAGCGTTACTGATAAATCTTTGTTGACTGATGTTAAAAAGAAAAAAAAAACTGAGTCAAAGATTGCTGTTCCCACTAAATCTCTCAAAGCATCTACTGCAACTGGACTTTAATTTGTTTTATACTTGCTAAATCTTCAAGTAAGGTATGTCATGGCAATATTTTTCTTATTGCTTTTCTTTCTCTTTTGGCTTTTTCATTTCTATACTTTTTTTGTTCATATGCAAATTAAATAACTGTTCATGCTTTTAGTATATTAGTATAATATTACTGGTTTATTGAGTGATATAACTGAACAGTAAGCTATCTTTGCTTTTATGACCTTAAGATGACATGCTTTATTTCAAATAATATATAGCCCTGCTAAATGCTCTTCTGAGTTATTACACAGGCACAGTCACTGCTTAGATTATTTATCAAAACTGTTTTGGATACATGGGATAATAGGGCATATCTATGATTTAGTATATATTAACTAGTTTTCTTTCAATATTTATAACTTTTGATTGTTTCAGAATATATATTGGTACCTGTGTGAACAAAAAGCTGTTTACCGGCTTTTGACATAAATTGGGTCTCTCTGAAGTTATATGTTTGTATGTTTTATAGCACAAGGTTTTTAAATGGTTACAAGTTATGTTTCCTGTACAGTTTAATGTTAAAGTACTGTTTTCTCTCTCATTGGATTGAATGTTATTTCACTGTTTGGAAGTATCTGACAAACTTTGCATTTGTTACTGTAAATAAGCAGACTTTGTGACACAGTTAAAGTGAGGTCAGGAAACTGTACTGAGTAGTGTGCTGGGCAGGAAAATGTCAGTTTGAAATGTAAGAACTGAAGCTTTCTTACTTAGCTCATGGCATCATGCATTCTATGCATGCAGATCAGATTACATTACATCTAATGTGTATATGCAAGCCTAATTGTGAACGTCAAGTCTCTGATTGGTTAATATAGCATAGTAGGATTCTTTTACAAGAAATATGAGCTACACTGTCTGCAAACATTCATGGTTCCCTTTTATAATAGTGACTATATTTTATGATCAAATATGTACAGAAATGTTATTTTTTTCTTGTAAACAGTTAATTATAGCCAGTATTTCTAGTGAATATACTGGAGTTTTTTTATAAATAGATCTTTATAAATAACTTTCCTATGCAGTTAGCAAGTGTTTAGTGTAGGCTTATACATTTGCAGGAAATGCTTATGACTAATGGTAATAACTGTAAGGATACTCAGACACCATACTAAATCTTAACAAATATACGTATGAATAATTTTGATTGAACTATAATTACTTTGCATTTAATAAGTTGATTTCCTTATTGTATCCTAGATATTATTTATATTTCAGATGTCATGTTTTCAGTTATTATAAAGTCATGTCTTTTAGTACATTAGCACTTTATGACAGGGAAAGAGCTCAGTAATATCTACGACTTGTGATAACACAACAAACAAGTTATGAGTTTTGTTATGAGGTTTCAGTATTACCCTGTTACTATGGCAGATATTTACAGCTATCTCTATCTTAATTTTATCTTTGAGTCATTCACTTTTAAGACCTGTTATCCATAGTAAGTTTTATATAAATAATGTTTTTTACTTATTTTTGGTATTTTTTTATCACCGCAGTGGTGCAGTGGTTAGCATTGTCCCCTCACAGCAAGAGGTTCTCCTGTTCGATTCTTGGGCTGGAGCTGCTTCTGTGTGGACTCTGCATGTCCTTCCCACAGTCGAGTGACGTTTAGAAGACATGCAGGTAGGTGTTTGCGTAAATGGGTGTATCTTCTTTGAAGGTTGGACATTGGGCTGGTACCTTGGCACCGTAAAAATCCACTGCCAATCATTAGCGGACCAGAGTTCCGCTGTGGCGACCCCTAACCGGGAAAAGCTGAAAGACAAACAATTAATTTTTTGTCATTTTAACTGATGCCAGTTAATTAGTATTGATTTTAGTCAGTTATTTAAGCATCTGCTATTCCAAAAGTTTAGGAGTTAATTAAGGACAAATATGTCTTATGGAATATTTCTAAAAATCTATGTTAACATTGTTTGGGAATGACACACACTATGTGCTAACACCCAATTCTCGTGAAGTTTTTATTTAGTGGGAGTTTGCCATAAGATTTATTCAGAGGGCAAGTAAATACAAATGCTAAATGATTCTTTGATTTGTTCTGCCATTTTGAAGTTTTTATTAGAACTAATACAGGTGACATGCTTAGGTATTTTGGGTAATCATTTAGATTGTTAATAAAGCTAATGTTTCCTTAGTCTATTAAGCACAAAATTCAGATTTTATATATATATATATATATATATATATTTATATATATATATATATATATATATATATATATATATATATATCCTAATATGTCTCTTGCTTCCTTAGTGAATAATTACTGTATAAGTGTTTAATGTTTCTAATAATAGTGTATGTAACTCAGCTCTAAAACCTAACTGGAATTAATATCTGATTAGTTGTTTATCACTACTATTTTTCTCTTAATTTATAATATATTCTCCATTTTTTTACTTTGTTTTCATGGGCTCGAACAAGCAAAGGTTGATGATTGGGATAGGCAGTCTAGCAGATTTAGTTTTGTTTGCTAGAGTAGGAATGTATCTCATTCCATGTATATTGGGTATTAAAGTTTATAGCAGAGTGAAATATGCAAATTTGTTGTTATTTAACTGTTTTTCTAGTTGTGAAATTCCTGACACAATTGTTTTACTTTTATCTTTCATGGGGAAAGTTATTTGGATTGAGATAAATAGAAATACAAAAATTGATATTCTATTGTCTATTCAGGAAAAGTATTATGTATACAGGATTCTAGTAATATAAGTTCCTTTATTATTTGTTATCTTTAAAGAATTCTGATATGGATTTAACGTTGCTATCCTTAAATAGTAATGGCTTAAACAACCCATATAAGACAGCCAACCTACTAAGGTATCTTAAACTAAACAAGGCTCAAGTAGTTTTTCTCCAAGATACACACTTTAAAATAAATGACACATTTATGTGGGACCCTAAGGAATACACAATACTTGTTCAACTTCTTATAACATAAGACCAGAGGAGTAACAATTCTATGGAAAAAAGACTTTCTTAAATCCCCAAATCATTTACAAACATGTAGATAATGATGGACTCATGGCCTTAGTTATACTTAAGTTTAATAATAGAATTTGGACCCTGATTAATTTATACTGGTTCCCGGGTATGAGGATTGGACTAGCTAAGAAACACTTAGACTTTATTACAACTACTTCTAAAGGTAATATTATACTAGGGGGTGATTTCAACTGAATCACAGATATTACAGAAACTACCAATAGGAAATCTCTTAGACTATTGTCCTCAGCCAAACAGTTAAAAGAATGGACAGAAATGTTTAAATTAAAAGATGCATTTAATGCTTTGGGACCAAATTCTTTACTATTCTCACACCAGGACTATAGACATGGTACCCAAACTAGAATAGATAAAATTTATATCTCACAAGATCTTTATTCTAAAATCTTGAATTTTTCAATACAACCTTGTCCCTTTTCAGATCATAATTCCCTGTTGTCAACAATACACTTGAAATTCAATCAATTAGTTATTACTTCAAGGATTCCTTCATATATCACTAAAATTAAAGACTTTAAATCTTGGATAACTTCTGAACTTCAGCTTTTCTTAGAGATTAATTATAAACCTGAAGCAAACACAATTATGGTTTGGGATTCTCTTAAGGCTTATCTATATGGTAAAACCATTAGCTGGTACAAAAATAAAATTACAGAATGGGACTCAGAGTTACAGCAACTCCAAAATCAAATATCATCTCTTAAATCTAATAAAAACTTAATTGCTACAGATAATAAGAGGAAAATAGATGAAGCAAATAAGAAATACAATGAAATATTATCCCATAAAACTAATTTAGCTATGGAAAAACTAAAATTAAATTCTTATGCTACCTCTCCTAAGCATCTTCATAACCTATCTATGAAAGTTGAGATACAATCAAAATTTAATAGTATTGATAGTATCTTTCATGAAGGGAAAAGGAAAAAAGTCTTGGACATAGGGGACATTCTGGAGGCTTTTAATTGTCATTATGCAGAGCATCATGAAGATAAAATAAGTACAAATGAATGTGAGAAGTTAGAGAATATAGTTCCCAACATAACAAGAATTCCTGAGGAACTTAAGTTAGAGCTATAAAAACCTATTTCTGCAAAGGAAATTATCGATGGGATTAAAGGAAGTAAGTCTAATAAAGCACCTTGAACAGATGGCTTAATTATCAAAATTTATAGATTGCTCCCTTCTTCTATAATCTCTCTCCTACATAAAACCTTTCTTGAAGTTCAAACATTAGCAATTATTCCTCCTTCTTGAAGATATTCTCTAATTTCTCCTATATTAAAAGCGAATAAGGACTCTAATCATTGAAACTCATATAGACCAATTTCTTTGTTGAATAATGATTATAAACTATTTATGTCAATTATGGTCAATAGATTGAAAATACCCATATCTAAAATAATTAATGAAGACCAAACTGGTTTCATATATAACAGGCATACACAGGATAATATTAAAAGAGTATTAACTCTGATAGATTACCCCAATAGAGGAAACCATGAAGCATTGATAATAGGTCTAGATATTCAAAAGGCCTTTGACCCTTTAAATTGGGGTTATTTATTTAAAGTATTACAGTTATTTGATCCCCCCTTTTTTATAGCAATTATAAAGAAAATCTATGAAAATAATCTAGCATATGTAAAATTGGATCCCTTTACTTCCAAAGCAATCCAAATCACTAGCTGTACTAGACAATGATGTCCCATGTCTCCTATCCTATTTGCTCTGGCCATAGAAATACTTGCCATTTTAATATGTAATAACCCAAAGATAAGAGGTATAAATATATATGACCAATATATTTATAAAATAATGATGTTTGCTGATGATGTCTTACTTACCTCACCCAACTCTAAGGAAGTGCTAGGTGAAGTGGATATAGTAACAACAAATTTCCAAAAAATCTCAGGACTCTCCTTCAAAAAATCTAAATCAAAATATTTATTATTGAATTAAAAAAAGAACATACAGGTTCCAGTTAATCATATTATTGGAAACCAAGTTTCAACTCTAGACTACTTATGAATAGTCCTAGGCAAGAATATAGAGGAAACCTTAGAGCTTAACTATGATGAAGCCATAGACTAAATCAAGACATTAATAAGCAAATGGAATAATTTGCTTAGAACATTTGATGATAGGTTATAACTGATAAAAATGGTTTTGTTAACTAAAATATTATATATAGCACAAGCCCTTATACTTCCACCAGGAAATAAAATCCTTAAAGAAATAATTTCAGCTCTGATGAAATTCTTATGGTACCCCAAAAGAAATATAGTGGCATATTCTCATCATATCCGAAAATGGGAACAAGGGGGTTAAAATTCTCAGAAATTGAAACTTATATAAAGGCATCTATAATTAAAATAGTGATGAATTAGATAAATCCTAGATACTCTTCCAATTGGAAACAGTTGCACTCCATTATACTAATGAATGAAAATTGTTTATCTAAAAATGTTTTGGTAACTGACAAAGATAAGATATGGCACTATTCAAGTTTAAATTTACAGTATAGTACAACAAAATTAACTAAACTGACACTAATAAACACTATTTTGATATGTTTAGAAAATTCATTAACACAAATGTAGGTATAAAACTGTGGCATAATTTTTTTAATACCATTTACTATTATAAGGGATTTCCCCTGATAAAATACACAGAGAGATTTTTGGTTTATGGGAAAATAATAACCAATTTTGTTGGTTGAAATGTATTGAAAACTAACAAGCTTTGAACACACAAAGTATATTGTCAACCTATGCCCTATCCCCTAATGACTGTTTGGTTCTTCAGAGTGTCACAGCATACACTAAGGATCTGTGTAGAATAATACATAACTGATCCTTTAAAACCATACCAAAAATTATAAATTGGATTTTTGGAATTCTATATAGTAATATCAATGTTAAGAATGAATTATCATATCTATATAACACTTTAATTGTCTATAAGACAGCTCCTAAAGATTCTTACTAGGAATATCTAACTAAAGGGATTCAAGTATCATTATCAATGTAAGATAAAACAAACATTTTATTTTCAGTTAAACTAACTTCTTACTCACAATTCTGGAGGATTTGTCATTGGAAATTTCTACACAGAGCCTTTTTGACACCTGAGAAACTCTCAAAAATGAACCCTTCAAACAGCAAGTTATGTTGGAGATGCCATCTGTCCCCTAATGCTGACTGGTCTCATATTTTTATGACTGTACTAATATTGAACCATATTGGAATGAGATTAACAAATTTCTTCAAGCTATCTATACTGATGTTTTGACAAAGTCTTTAATTTTATTGAATGTTGTTAATAGTAATAATATTAAGAAAGATGACCTGTATTTGTTGTGGACAATGTTAGCAATAGCCAGAAAATGTATAACTAGAAGATGGAACTCTAATGTAGCACCCACAATGGAGGAATTCCTATCTTCACTGAAGAAATGCATGCTAATGGAGAAAAGAACTAAAGAGTTAAGAACTTCTCCTAAGCCATTGGTTAATAGTCCGTGGAGGAAAGTTTTGAATTGGACTGATACCCTAACAGATGGAGCCAAACTCTTCCTATCATAGTTTATATATTAACTTATTATTTAACTACAAATGTTTTTATCTGAATTCTTTTTGTCAGGCTGAATGTAAATATTGTAAATAGTTATTGAATGTTATGAATGCATTAAAGTATTGTGTCATTTCATCAAAATAAAAAATCATTTGAGTAAAACAAAGTTCAGTTAATGGTCATTTTAAGCTTCATGTTGGGGAAAATAAGTCTTCTTCCACTTCCCTTAAGCTATCCAAGGCATTCCTCATGGGTACCTTCCTTCTCAGACCTCCCCTTATGAACTCCACTCCCTCTTGGAATATCACCATTCTCTTACAGATTTTGACTACACTTCTAAAAGCTGCAAGACAATTGTGTCATCCAGGAGGTCTCATCAGATGGATATGGATCCAGAATCTACTCAAGATTCTTTTTGGTGCCAGGGAAGAATGGGGACATCAAGCTAGCTAGTCATCAATAGCTTCATCAATTCCCAAATATTTATACACTCCCTCTTGCTCAAGTTCTTTGGGGTGATGAGAATGCCTAGTTGAGAGCAAAGTCGGAGCAAAGAGTCCCTTGTACAGAATATTCATGGTGGGGTTGGTAATGAGCCAGTCATCCAGGTATGAGAACACTCAAAAGCATCAGTTTGGTATAAGAATGTGATATAAAAGAACTTGAGCAAGAGGGAGTGTATAAATATTTGAAAATAAATTGATGAAGGATCAGCAATAAAACATGAACAAATGTGAATAAAAGTTAGTAAGGAATACTTTAGAAGACTTAAATTAATCCTGAAAACAGAGTTGACATCTAGGAATAAAATCCAATCTATAAACCAATTTGATCTTACTGTCCTAACTTACAGTTTTGGAGTGATTGACTGGCCCCAAAATGTGTTAGATAGAATAGACAGGATAACAAGAAGGATGCTTCATACTCACCATATGATATATAAAAATCAGTTTATACCAATATTATATATTCCCCATTCCAAAGGAGGGATGGGCCTCCTTGAAAGTGATTACGTGTACAGACCTGCAATTGTGGGACTCCACACATATCTGCTGATGTTACAAGACCCAAACATAGTGAAATTTTTGAAACATGAGGAGAAGAAACCTAAGATGACTTCTCTGCTTAGTCTAGCAGAAGCATATCAGCGTCAAGCAGGAATGGAAATCAAACCAGAAGTAGATAAAAATCAGGCAGCAAATGAATGTGCCAAAAAACAAAAGAACAACTATAAGGTGAAGGACCAGATGAGAAGGCAAGAAATATGGAAAAAGCATAAATATAGTTGCAAGTATAGAAAACTTCTGGAAGAACCTCTTGTTGAACAGGCACGAATGCAGGAATGGTTAAGGAAAGGTGAATTCAAACCAAGAGATGAAAGGTTAATATTGTTAGCCCAAGAGAGTGGTCTACGTACACGCCGGTTTACAAAGTCCATTGAACATGTGGAAGAAACAGACAAATGTAGGTTTTGTAAAACCAAATTGGAAACAGTCACACACCTCGTTGCTGGTTGTGACATACTAATGGCAGAAGGACTGTATACTAAAAGGTATAATAATGTGGCAAGACTGTTGCACTGAGGATTGTCCAAACATTATGGTATTGAAGTGGCTGAAAAACACTGGAAATATGAGCCTCAAAGCATCATAGAAAATGATAAAGTTTATATCACACGGGATCCTCCATTATCAACAGTTCAAAAGATAAATGCTAGAAAAATGGATATAGTGGTCCAAGAAAAGAAGACAAAAATAGCATAGATCATTGAAATCACCACACCCAGTGACTACAGTGTCTTGCATACAGAGAGACACAAAGTCATAAAATATCAGGATCTGTGGTCAGAAATGTGAGCAATGTGGAAGAAAGATACCCACACAGTTCTAATAGTAGTAGGATCAATGAGTCTCATACAAAATAATCTACAGTTGTATCTAGATATGTTACCAATCCATGTAACCCTGTATGAGTTGCAGAAGAAGTCATTACTGGGCACATTGCAGGTGCTGTGAAGAACTCTTTTGGCTGACATCAAAGAATGAAACAACACTAATTTCATGAACTTTAACTGTACTTTGACTTAGTAATGGTGTCCATTCCTGTCATGGTATGAGAAACCCAAAAGAATTGGAGCAATTAAGAGAGTTTTAACTAAACATCATTTTCAACATGCAGCCATGGTGAACCACAAATTTCTAGTTTGGAAAACTTTGTTTCTGGTGGCAGTTACTTCACCTCATAGATGTCTGGTATGCATGAGTTATCAGCTCTCAAAAATTCATACAATTGTTTGTCTATAACACCTTGCCTAAAATGGTCTCTCAATAAAAAATCAATTTTAGCTTAGGCTATATTTATTTCATTTCTAGGCACTATTGTATATCCATCATCATTCACCAAACTTGTATACATTATAGCATCATAATCAATAGTATTCATAATAACAATACCCCCTCCTTTGTCGGGTTTCATAAACCTATACTGCTGACTGTTGGTGAGAAACTGTAATACCCTTTTCTCTTCACTAGACAAACTGTAAAACTTCTTGTTACCCCTGTGTATTCTCCTCAAATCTCTTTGTACCAATTCTTCAAATGACTGAAACCCTGGATGAATGGGGGGAATTAATCATACTTTTCCTCTTAAGGGATGTGTCAGGGATACTAGTGTCTCTATCATTGAATAAACATCCCAAATTTAATTTCCTAAGAAATAGCTTCAAATCTACTAACATTCCTGCTAAATCAAAATATTGGTATGTGGTATGTACTGATCTTCTCCCATCCATTGCTTCAATAACCTCCTCAAAGAAATCATGACTGACAAAAGTTAGTACACTAGATGACTTACCTGGTTATCAAATTAAAAATTAAAAATTTAAACCCGTTAGGGTACTTTTTTCTTTTTCTTTTTTTGGTCTTTTTATAAGATCAGTGTTTGAAGACATCAACCATATGGTGTCAACCATATGTTGTTCGATGTTTTCAAACGTCAATCTTATAATATAGACCATATATATATATATATATATATATATATATATATATATATATATATATATATATATATTCACACTGCTGACTGCTTCAACAGCTTCCAAAAGATGAAAGAAAATTTCACACTGCTGACTGCTTCTTTCCCAAGTGCAAAGGTAAAATGTACAGTGTGACAAACCATACAACAGAAGGAGGAAACTAGTACAGAAAAGAGTAAAATCCCAAGAAGGGAGACATCCCTGATCAGTTTCAACAAGAAACTATGATCCCTCATAAAATCATCCAAAGCGAGCTTCGAAAGAAAAATTGCCAAGGACTCCAAAGATAACCACAAGGCATTCTTTAGCTATGTCAAGAATCTAAGTGGCAATGCTCAGATCTGCTCGAAGTTAGTGCAGAATGGTACAAAATACACTGAACCGACCGATATCACCAACATCCTGGCAGACAGGTTCAGTGCAAACTTCACCCCCCTGTCACCCTCACAAGGGCCCATAACCATACCAGAACAATGTAGAGCCCCTGAAATCACAGACACAGGTTAAAACAGCCCTCTCCAAAGCCAAAAACCAGACAGTGTCCCAGGCTGTGTCCTACATGAGCTCAAAGATGAACTAACTCTTCACCTAAACACACTGTTCAAACTCAGCCTCTCCAAAGGCTACGTACCCATAGAGTGGTACACAGAAATAGTTATTCTGCTCCACAAAGATGGAGCCACAACAGACCCCGGAAACTATCGCTCTATAAGCCTGACTAGCTTGGTCTGCAAGGCTATGGAGCACATCATCATGGAACTCATTAACAGAGACATTGGGAACCTCGAAACACTGGACCCTACCCAGTTCAGCTTTGTTAAGGGCAGATCATGCCTCCTAAACCTGGTGGACTTCTTTGAGACAGTTACCAAGGCTATAGATGAGGGAAAGGTGGTATACACAGCCTACCTAGACCTCACAAAGGCCTCTGACACCATTCCCCATTCTGGTATTATAGACAAGCTCACCAGCCTGAACATAAACCTCTACATCACAAGATGGGTTGCCAACTGGCTCACAGACAGAACCCACATGGTGAGAGTTGCGGGAGCTAGGTCTGACTCTAAACCAGTTACAAATGGCGTTCCTCCGGGCTCAGTCCTAGGACCCCTCCTGTTTGGCATATACTTCTCAGAGGTACAGACAAGCACAGGAGGAGAATGGCTAACCAGGATTGCAGATGACTGCAAACTAGGGGCTATAATTGACTCTCCGGCTGACACAGATATTCACCAAAAGGGTCTCACTGAGATGGATACCTGGTGTCAAAATCATGGCCTCAAGCTAAATGCCAAAAAGTGCATAGTCATCCCCTTTGGAAAATACAAAGTACCCACAAACTACCACATAGGTGGTAGTCCCCTAAATACGGAAGATGTAATAAGGGATCTGGGGACCCAAATAAGATAGTAATCTCTCTTGATAATCACATTGCCAAAGTGGTTAGAAAATCCTTCTATGTGGCCCACCTAATCACAAAAAGGTTTGCATCCAGATCAAAAGAGGTCATTGTGCCCCTATACTCATTATTTATCAGACCCATCATAGAGTACAATGCCCAATTTGGGATGTACCTTACAAAACACCTGCAACAGTTGGAAAAACCACAGAAGTACCTCACTAAGAGGATCACTGGCCTCAAACAGATGACCTATGCAGCTCGACTGAAGAAACTCCAGCTGTACTCGGTTGACTACCGCCTACTCAGAGGTGATCTCTGCCTGACATACAAGGCCATGTCCAACCCAGAATTGATGGACATGCTCCACCTAAAGAAAACCATATCTCCTTGAGCCACATGCTCTAGGGATCTAAACCTCACTACAACAATAAACAGGACATGCTGGAGGGATAGATTCCTGTCCCAGAGACTTCCCATGCTTTGGAAGAAGATTCCAATCTACATAAGGCAGAGCTCCTTATTAACACTCTTCAAGAAAAACCTTGATGAGTGGATGGGAAACAGAAAGTTTACCCCAGGGATCGCTTCAGTGGCTCTGCTGGACATAGGCACAGAGAACTAATCTAAGGGGGCGGTGAAAGCCAATACATTCTGGCTAGGCTTATAAATGCCTTTGGGCAGATAGCCTAGTACCTACCTATGAACCTATTTTTATATATATATATATATATATATATATATATATATATATATATATATACACACACACACACACACACACATACATAAATAAATATATATATATATATATATATATATATATATATATATATATATATATATATATATATATATATATATATATATATATATATATATATATTTATATATATATATATATATATATATATATATATGGATCCCTATTTATCCATCAAATTTACGTTTCACCGAAACATAAATTCCCTACTGCAGTTTCATGAATGTGCATTCGTTCAAAACAACAAAACCTAAAAAAAAATAGAACACATTAAACACTATTCCACAGGGGGCAAGCCCCCCTGCACACCCCCCTACTTTAATATTCTCACTCCAAGATCGCACTACAGTGGGGAAAATGGAATATTCCCTTATCCCCACTGTGCCACGATGTCAGCAATAGTTTCCTTAGCTGTACATAACAGTAAATGTTGATGTACAACTAAGGTTGTATACAAACTGCATGTTTTCATGTATTACATATTTTTTTTTTACTTTACTGTGGTTTTTACCACAAAGGCGCATTCCCGACAAAATGCACTTTCGCAGAACTGCATTTGTGAATTTATATTTCATTGAAATGTACATTCAATGGATCAAAGTAGATCTATATATATATATATATATATATATATATATATATATATATATATATATGAAAAATATTGCGAAATATAATCATTATAATAAGTTCTAACCTATCCTCAAACGTAAAACAAAAATCATTCCATGTTTTAGTAAGAAATAACACTTCTTCAATTGTTTTTTCAAAATTATTATTAATAATCTTGCTCACATCTTGATAGATTTTTATTCCTAAATATTTCAGTTCTTTTCCTTCCCAATTGTATGTATATTTATCTTTAACTGTACTATTTAGTAATTGATATTAACACTAAAGTTTAAGTTTTATTATTACTAAATTTCACCAGCAATGCTTCTTGAAACCTTTCAATTTCCTCATCTGTTTCTTGAACTGAATAATTGAAAAAATATTCAAAAACTAGCCAAAAGCTACTGTGACTTACAAATAATTAATATAGTATAACATAATATTATATATAAGTTAAAATAATAAGAGTTTATTGACTTATACATTTTGCCATTTAAAACTATTCCCCATTACTATATACAAGTTTAATAATTCTCTTCTGTTAATCATAAATATTAAGTACCCATCAAATAGTGTATTATATATATGTTTATGTAATAGTAGTATAAATTATCCATTAAATATCTCCAAATTATTCCCTCATTCAGCATTTTATAGCTAAATCTCTAAATAAGTAGAACAGAGTGAGACCTGAAGAAAAAAAGCTATCTGTAAACTTGCCGGTGACAGGCAATCTTATTATACTAAGCTATTATACAAAAGAAAAAATAATGCTCATATGTATTTATCATGCTAAAAGATATATACATATTTTATAGATCTAACAAAAGCTCTGAATTAAATTTAAAAGTACAAGTGTCTATGTCTTACAATTGTGTAACAATCTTAATATGATATATATCAAAATATTTAAAAATCTCCTGGCTTATTAAACTAATTCATACAAATATGTACAACACTGAGGTCAAAGAGAATGTCTTGCAGTTTCTATAGAGTCAAAAAAAAAAAAAAAAAAACATTTGCAGTCTATCAAAATGGATGTACATATTCAACAATATAACACTCAAATGTCATCTATGACTTATTAAATGAGTTATTTCAGGTAGTCTTAGTGAATCGGATAACATACAATATGCAAACAGCTTCAAATTTCACATGACCAAGCTTCAAATTTCAGCTTTTGGTGTATTTTCAAATATTTTTATATGATTTTCTACATAAATTATATGAGATCTTGTACATTCACATTTCTGCCATAAGCAGGTATATGTAATGCACATATTTATTTTATAAGCAGCTTGTTGTTTAATATATTTTTCTGCCTTATTTGCTCACTGTTATTTTACCTTATTCTATGGAACTTATATTTCTAAACTCTGCCATTCTTAACTTACTGATACCGCTTTTATTTATCTTATATAATAGATGGTTCATTCCTTCTGCATTGGCATATTATTTATAAGATGTTTATTCTTCTTGTTTATACTAGTATTAGAGGCAATCCTGACTATCTCTCTCTTTGTATATATATATATATATATATATATATATATATATATATATATATATATATATATATATATATATCAGAATTTCTGTTAGTTTAATTTGAATGCATATTTTAACTGTTGTGAACTGCTGTTCTGATCTAAGCTTCACATTCTGATATTAGAATTTAATTACTGAGTGTGAAAATGACAGCTTACATCATACAGCAGCTCCTAGTTTTCTCTTTCTCATTTTTGTTAATTCTTTCAAACTTTTCTAATCAGTAACAAACACCTAACTTTAATATGTGCAGTTAGAGCTAAATAAAATTATAGCATAAGCCACTAACATTCAATGAAAATGTAAGCAAATTATATGTCAGCAACAGCTCAATATAAAACATTATTATAGCTTTTGTTTTACCAATTCTTCACTTCTAAATAAATATTAAAAAAAGGATGTAAAATTGAGAAGATTTTCTCACATATATACTCAAAAAGAAGTTTAAATCTTTTCTCCTCATTATTGTGGCTGAAATTAAGGCACTTCCTCTTTTCACAGACATCAGTGATCAACTCTAAACTCTTCTAGGACCTGGATTTACTTCAAAGCAACTTAAGAAGCAGGGAGGAAGCAAGGTAAGCAAGAATCGAGCATCTTCACATGACTGGGACAGTCTTTTATTTTTAGTGTTACTTGCTTCATGAATGGCCTGTGAACGGAATGTGTTACACAGAAGCAAAGAAAATGAAATTGCCAGTACTTTAACACTTCTAATTAGCATATTACTTAGATATGACATTCAGTTAACCCAGCCATGCACATAATGCACAACATTAAACAAATAAAATAAAATGTTTAACTTTTGTAGTCTTAAAGTTGTCAATTATATTGCTTATAATTTAATGACATTCTTTTATAGGTAGTATTTGTTTAATATTTAGAAATACATTTATAAGTTTAGTTAAATGGAAGTATATTAAATATTTCACTGTAAATGTAGTAAAACAGTAAAACTAACAATTTATATTCCTTATCATGAAAAATGCTTTAGCTTAAAATATAAATCCACACATATGTTCTGAAGCTTAAAATAAAATAGAAACCTTTTACTTAAAGGGTTAATCTATTGTTTCAGAAAAAAGTCATGCAATCAGAGAATAAAATTCACTTGTTTTAAGCTTTTTAATTTTAGAAACAGTTTTCCAGGATGTCAACTCACTCTGTCTCTTGAGGGATATACTGTTCCAATCCATTTTTTCAGTATTATTAAAGATCTTATTTTTTGCTAACAACAGTGGATGCCTTCTTCAGTGTGTAAAATGTTTTAATTTCTTCAGAAAGAAATAATTTGATCTTTGCTGGTAAGCAGGATTTTCTTTTACTCTCTACTTTACTGGAATAATAATTGTCAAATCTGACTACATGTTCACCTTTTTAAGATTTTTTTTTCTAAGCTGGACATAAACTTAACTATAATTGAATGTGGTGGTGAGTTTTCCATCTTTGAATGTAATCTCAGGGATCTATGTGCCCTCTCAATTCCAAAAGATAAACCCCAGGATTTAATAAAATCCATGAAGTCATGATGTAGAGCCTACACTGAATGTATCCATGTACACTGCCACTGTTCCCCCTTGGCAGGGCATCAAGTATATTAATGATGACGCACTGCTGAGGGACAGCCGAGGAACATGGATATTGAATCAGTGTAGGGAGAGGTGTAGTGGCTACCCGTGGCTGCAGATGAGTGTGAGGCTCCCTGTAATGCTCCCCGCCACTGTTGTAATGTTGTGAATTGTGTCAAATGTATAATATGTCATTTTTATGATGTATTGTTTTAATTACTTTTTTTAACTGCATGTTTGCATGGCGCGGCACAAGCTGTGGTCACATCTATACAGCTGACACCTGGCAAACGTCTAAAAATAGAAACAGGATGTAAATAATTATCATACTTAATTTTTTTTCTTTTTTTTTTTAATTTTCATTTGTATGAAGCAGAGCGCAGCAGACCTGAGCAAAGATTATACATACATGGCTGACACCTGACAGACATCTAAAAAGAGAAACTGAATGTAATTGATTATTTATTTATAGGTGTGTTTAAGCATGTCGGTGCAGCTCTGTACTGTGCTCAGCAACACTAACAGGTAGCCTATCAGTATATGTGAAGGTATACTTGTTTTTATCATATACAGCTAGTTACATGGGTAGAGTTACAATCTTATGTGTAGTAGGTCCTGGGTTTGAGTCCATAACAGGCAGAATATGTCTGTAAATGAATGTGATATTTTTGTTTAATTTTATGAAACTGTTGTGAATTTTAGCACTGCTGAGCTCTGCTAAGCACTGCTCATTCATGCTAAGTAGTGTATAAACATTCTAACTGCTACCAATGTTTGCACGGTGCTAAGCCTAACCAAAACCATGGTTCTGAGAATTTTCATATTGCTTGGATTCACGTAACTGGTTTGCCTGCTGTTAAGCAATGCAGCACTTTTTTGAATGTTGCTGAATGACATGTAAGGGCAGGAAAACAGCCTATATTAAGCCTAATAGGCAGAAATTCTGCAACAGTCATTGGAGTTCAATCAACTGTTGGTATGGCTGGCAATGTTGATGAAGGTGTGTGCTTTCAGGTGCAGGGGTGGGGTATTCAGGAATCCAGGGTTATGGTCAGGCTCCTTGTTAAAAAACATGATCCCCGGCTAATGCAGGGCAGATTCCAGGGCTCAGAGTGTAAGGCAGAGGCCTGAGACCATTTGGCCAGGGAACTCACCAGTGTTACTGGTATTCTCCACACAGGTGAGCGGTGTCATCACAATTATGATGACCTGAAAAGGAGAAAGAGGGGAACTTTGGACATCTGGCTCCAAGAAGCAAGAACAGTGATTGCCCCACAATATGAGACTAATTCTTCCTTTGTTTTACTAATATGCAAGTTTGCAAGTTGAATGTCTGAAAAACTGGTATGCATAATGGTGTGCTTCTCTCTCAACAGCTGCAGCTGAGAGGGCTCTCAGTAACTGTGGTAAGTATGGATGTAGTATGCTAACTGTAATGCAATAAGCAAGAAAGACTTAAGCATTTGATGCAATAAAGTATACACAAGAAAAAATGTAGTGCAATAAATGGGCAATTAGAGCTGTAGTGTAATACATGAACAATAACAACTGATGTTCAATAAACAATAAACAATACCAATAACAGTAAGCAAAATGGTGTTCAGCAGGATTGTGCTGTCATAACCATGGCAGTAGAGCTGTATGCATTGCTTGTCTATGGTACAGTTGCTGCAATCAAGTGTAACACTGTAATAGCTTTGGAATGCAAAACTAATGGCCTGCAAACTGTATTGCTTAATTCATGGCACTGTCCAAGCAAGGGCACCCACAGGCAGGTGCAAGGGGGTGCCGGAGCGGGCAGGTGGGAGATTAATTTTCTTTTAATAACCAAAAAAAAAAAAAAAATTAAGGGCATTCTTCTTTAAGAATGGTCCCATAGCGTGCTGGTCCCCATAGGCTCTGGAACCATAGAGCGAGGGGAAGAGAGTACCCCCCCCCACACTTTTACAGCTGTAAGACCTAATTGCCAGACTTGTGTGCATTGCATGCTAATGTTAAATTCAAACACAAAGTGCGTGGAAATGCATTCCACATCAAGCCTGCTGCCAGAGTCACAGTAAGGAGAGATTTTCCCCTAAGGCTCCGCTTATGTGCTGGAAGGTGAGAGGTCCATTTTACTTTTAAGCTCCTGAGAGGTCCATTTTACTTTTAAAGTACTGAGAGGTCTGTTTTACTTTTAAACTGCTGAGAGGTCCATTTTACTTAAACTGCTGAGAGGTCCATTTTACTTTTGACATGACACAAGTATTATTTAACATTGTTTCCTCTTAATTGAGGAGTAAAGTAATATAATTTGACTAAAGAATACTTTAGTATGTTTGTGTGTACATGAAGAGATTTGTGCGGTTATCTCAATATTTTTGAGAAAGCTAAATCTTTTATTTTGTCTGGCCAAGCATGGAGGCATGTAATCTGTAGCAGTGTGCACTTGTATGCCTTATTCTCTCTGTACTAGTGAGTTATTCTTAATATTTCCATAGTTGACCACAAACAGAGGATAACGACTTAGTTTGTAAGCTTAAAAACAAGTGTAGATCTTGGCCTGCATATGCTACATGTAGTGGAGAGAATGTGTTTGGTATAGGAAGGGTGTCCTGTGAAAAGGTAGTAGAAGTTGCTTTTTACTGGCCTTTCTGCTTACTAATAAGATTATACTTCTAAAGTGTACCTCATTATGAGGAACGTTACTCATTTGGAGTCTTAACTCCATGGACCTCCCTGTTCTACATTCTGTTTGAAAGGGATTTTTGCAGATTTGTTGTCAAGAATTAACCAATAGCTATAGTAAATGCTGAATCATTCAAAATAACATTTGTGTATAAAGGTACATTTTAATCATTTTGTGACTTTTCTATTTAAGTTACTAGTATTCTGTTTCTAAGTGTTCCACATTAGAAGGAATGCTTCCACATTTTGGAGATAAAAGGCTGGGGCTATGCTTATTAACTGGCTCTACCGAGTAAGGGGGAAAAAACTGTAGTGACAGTGGTCATTGGAATGTGATTTTGGGAGGGGGCATGTATTTCTCCGCTCCAGAGTTTTGACACACCCTCATTTTGTCTCCTTTTGTCTGCTGAGGGTAGTTGTCTCAAACTAATTCCTTACCATTTTCCATAGTCTCCAATGTCTTTCCAAACTGGCTGACATTTTGTTTTCTCTTGTCTCAAAGTATTTTTTGTGTTCATGCTGTGTGCTGCTGTCTGTTTGGAGCAGCACTGGGGTATTGTTTAATGGGTGGTTATAGTGAAAACCAGTGCTTGCTTGTATAGAACTGGTAGAGCTAGACTTTGAAGTACTTGGTATTATGTTGCTGCCATGCTCTTAATTAGCAAGTTTTTTTTGCTAGTTCATTAAACACTAGTGGTGTCTAGCTGTTTGGTAGCTTGTAAAATCAGTTGTTAATAAGTTTGTATGGCATAACACTCTGGTGATGTAAAGTTACACAGGAACTTCTTTTTTTGGCTGTTTTTTTTACAAACTTCATTCATTTTATTTGCTCTGTGTTATTAATTTAAAGATGGATAGTAACTTTTTATAAGTTTTCTTGGGTATATTTGAGACAAGATTATAATCTTACAGAAGTGCACCAGATCTAAATTGTTTTAGATTCACTATTGACAAGGGTACAAACCAGCACCAGTATGAAAGGTCCTTAGGAAAGTACAAGGCTATCTGCCCTTGTGGGCTATTTTAAACCTCTCAATTTTCCTTTTTGGTGCTTGAATTAACATCAGTTCTGGTGTTTGGCCTTCTCAGTCCCATGGTTGAGTAATATATTACTTATAGTGAGTAACTGTTTTCATACCATAGATAATTTGAGGGGACCCATGCACTGATAAAACATTTGAGCTGCATCTGTGTCCATTAGTATAGGAGACAGTCCTGGAGTAAATTGTTTCCCATCTATAGAACTAACAAGGGATTCTAATATTTATTTGGATGTCATAATATACCTCTTGACCTCTTGGCACAAAAAACTGGACAGCCAAAAATGGGATGCAAAGCCCCCCAAACTGGGGCAAATTTTAAAAACTGCTGTCATAAACTTAAAAAGTTGCTAGAATAAAAGGTGTTAGCATGCATTTTCTGAAAGAAATGAAGTCTGAAACTCAAGTGTCTGTCATTTAGTGAATTCAGTTCTTACTAACTTGCCACAAAAGTCCAGAAAATCTAAAATTTTATGAGGACTAGATGAAAAACGAGGCAAAATCTGGACATTCTGCAAAAATGTGGACAGCTGAGAGGTAAGACTAGAGTTTAGTTTATGTAATGAGGTTAAGGAAAACCATTTGCAAAGTAACTGTACATGGCATGGTGGAAGGACAGATGTGCAGAGCAATGAACAGGAGATGGTGGAGCTAAGGTGCATGTGTTTAAAAAAATTGCCCTACGGACTAATCAGATTGGCTTTAAATACTATGACTTGATTTTTGCAGTGAAGGGGTGTGTGTGACTTTAGAAAATAGGCTATACAGGTGCTGGTGGGTTGGAGTTGATTCTGAATCCCGGGACAGTGACATTTGATGCTAAACAGTTACATTTCACAATTTCAGCAGTGGTGCACAGTTAGGAGAGTTTGTAGGCAAGATGCATATTTAGTCTGGACACTTTTCAGAAGTTGATAAGCAGATCTGTGGTTGTCTAGTCCAGGACACACACTGCACTTTTAAATCGGGCTACTTTCCCTATGTTAAGTCTCCAGCAACATAGGCTTTCACCACTACATTTTCTCTGTAGATTTCTATTAAGAGTGTGAGAGAGACTGGAGCTGAATAGTGGGGCATTTCAGTGCTCCGGAAGTAAGGAGAAAACTGCCATCTCAAAGAGCCAGAGGGAACTAGAAGGTCAGTTTATTTAAATGGGTAGTTTAAAAAGACATGAAGAAAGTGTAAGGCCAAAGTCTTTGAAAAGATCTAAAATTGTTCTGACTAGAACTGCTTCAGACAAACTCAAGGGTGTATATCTGGTGAAGCAAATATGTTACTGTAATGGAAGGGACTGAAAAGGCTGTAAAAATAAAACAAATCTTGCATTATGGAACTCTGACACTGCTCAGTAATATTCAACTGTTTAATGATGTTAAGCAGGTTTTTTTACCTATAAAATTTTCTACTAATGTTTCTTTACTATTCATTAAGAAGAGCCTTTTATCTTAAGAAGTAACTGTCTCCAAGTTTCATACAGCCCAGTATGCTGCATAAAGGCTTTGCTTTGTCTTGATTCTTGTGAAATAACTAAAATGCTTTGAACTTCTGATGCTCCATATAGTGCCTTGGTGACCTGGGCTGTGCATGAAAAGGGTCTTTAAGCATGTCGACCACCCTGGTGAACAAATGGATATGTTTGTGATTATGCTTTTCACTACTGAGCCTGGATTGGTCAATACTGATTAGTGCACTGAGCTGGTAAACCAATGTAAGTAAAATGCAAAAGGATATACCTTTATGATCTGCTACCACTGTCACTGGACTATCTTAGTTTTGATTTACTCAAGAAGAAAGCAGGAGTGGTTTGATCATTAAAAACAGACTAAGCAGCTTTTCGTAAAAGCATAAACAAGTGCACAGAATCTCTTTTGTTCCAGAACATTAAGTGCTTTATGCTTGTGCTACAGAATTTTGAAGCTGAGATTTGGACAGCATAACCATAGCTTTCAATCACTTACCTACAGAACCAACAGGGGCAGTTGGGGACATTTAACTCATATTATGTCAATGCCTCAAAATAATCTTAACATGCATTTTCAGCAGAAAAGTCTAAATAGAATTGTCAATGGTAATCCATTATATTTTCACCAAGATGGTCAGTTTTCAGAGGGATTGAGCTAAATTTTGAACTAAAAGTGGGGACAGCTGAGGTCTGATCATATAACTGATGCTGTTTGATCTTGACAAAATTTAAGTAAGCATGTTTGGTCATTTCAGTGCACTCTTGCACTTAACAACTAAGGAACAGTTAAGTATTTTAAGCATGCAGGTTTGAAGTGCGTGTGTAATGCCCCAGTTACTTATGGCTGGTGGTTAAGGATTACTCAGGCTCAAACCCTGAGCCTTAGATACAGGAGCCTGCATTCTCTGCTGACTCCACCACTTCTGATCCAGGGAGTTTGATCTGTTCCTCTTAAAAATTTGTGGTGTTCTGGCAAATCAGTGAGAATGTAATTCACTAAATAATCATATCCCTTTAAGTTTGTCTTCCTATCTTTTTTGGAAGCACATGGTAACACAAAACACCATTTTAGCAATGTTCTAAGATTATACAAGCAATATTTAAAATGTGTCCCTGGTCTTGGGCCTTTGCCCCCCCCCCCAATAAATTTTGGCTTTTTCCAGATGTCTTCAACGGTGAAATTGAGAGATTTAGCTGTGTCAAGTGGATGGTGCAGTGGTAGTGGTGTCAACTCACAGCAAGAGGTTTTTGGTTTGATTCTTGGCTGAGGTGCCTTTTGTGTGGAGTTTGTATGTCCTCCCTGTGTTTGTGTGGGTTTCCTATGGGTGCTCTGGTTTCCTCCCATATTATAAAGGCATGTGTCTGGAGCACTTCTCCCTGGGCCTCTGCTGAAAATTCGTTTTGTTCCAAGTTGGACTTTCCTGGTAAACAAATGTTAAATAAATTAAAAATTTTGGTGAGAGCTTCAGGTGAAGTGAAGTTTAGTGCTGCTTACTCTAAGCCTGTTTGCATTGTTAGTAGCACAACAGATAGTAGCCTTACTTTTGATGCAGAAGGCTGTGGATCTTTTGATGCAGAAAGCTGTGGATTCTACTCCCACAGCATGCATGTGGATTGCTGATACTGTACTGTGTTGTACTTTAAAGGGTGTGGATGCTGCAGTCCTGTGAATGTCCTCCTTTGGACGAATTACCTAGTAACTATGAAGCTGTTATCAGTTTGCCATCCATTCCCTATTGCAATATTACTAGCTTATCATTGTTTTAATGTAACATAGGCAATTTATTCTTTGAGGGAAGCAGGCACTGAATTTGTAGATGGAACACTGACGTATAAATTTGTTTTCTAGCAACAACCTCTTCATTAGTTTCAGATATCTTTAATCTTTAATGTGGAGTTATTCAAATTACATTTACGTCTGCAGAGATTGTGTATATTGACTGATATCAGTGGATTATAATGGCAGATGTTTTAGTGGCCTTTTATGGTTGAAATGTTCTGAATTGGGCAGTTTGTCATTATTGGTTCGTATGTTTTGTTTCATTGCTTAGTGGAAAAATGTTCAAAACTATAAATTTAATACACACTCTAACAAGTGGTGCTGTATTATACAAGGGATATAATTCAATTTATATATTATAATTAATACAATCAGTAAGGTGAATCAAAGAACGTTTGCATGGCCCTAAAAAATGTGTGCAAGGGCCTATGGTTTGAAAACAGCCCAAAAGTAAACTTAACCTGCCACTGGCCAGATGCATTTTCTTTGAACGTGAGTTTCAATGCTGTTTCAGTGAATGTGAGTTTCAAAGGTAGAGAAGTTTTAATGCTAAGTCTGTTTTCATTGTAAGACTATTGCTTTATTTAGGTTTAGTAAATGTCTATCAGTGTTTGTGCTATAAAATTTGAAATAAAAGTTGGAAATGAAATCCAATTATCTGTAATCATTGTAGAAGTAAAGCATAAAACAGTATGCACACTGAGAGATTTGAACAGTGTCTATGGGGAGAAATATGCAAGTAATGAGACACTGGAATGGCTGCATGGGCGGGGTGGGGCTGTGTGGGTGGAGGGGTGGGCTGTGTGGGCGGGGCTCTGGGTTTGCACCCCCTGCAAAAAATCCTGCGGGCTCCCTTGTGTCCAAGGCTGTCTTCAGGCCACTTTTTGTCACATAATGCTCTCTGTTCCGCCTACTTTAGGTAATATAGGTATATGGGTGAAGTAGCGCACTCCATGGACAAATATTTTATGAGTACTTCACAAATATTTCAAAGTGATAGCAATACAAAATGTTCACCAGCATTGTTGATACTACAATAAGCAAGCAATAATGCCCTCCAGGATGTGTGCTAATTAACACCCGCCAGAGGTGTTATGAGGCCCAATGCTGCAGACGGAGGGCCTGTACACCCATGGAAGGGCATTAATTGCACATTAACACATACCCTGGAGGGCATTATTGTGCTTAGAGAATGGGTTCTCTCTGTACAATTGTTGTGCATTACTTGCTTATTTATTTTTTTATGTATTTTTAATGTAAAATAGTTCCTCCACCTAATGTTTCAAACTTGCTGTAGCATACGTTAATTGTGTTGGAGGAAGCATTTTACATCAAAAATATATAAAAAATAGTAATAGTGCTTAAAAAAATAATACGCAAGTGAAACATAACAATTGTACATACAGCCCATTCTCTTTCCCATACACACACACACAGTCTCCCCTGCTTTCATACACAGATTCACTCACACAAGATAGCTCTCACTCTCTCTCGATCTCTCTCTCTCTCTCTCACAACACACACACACACACACACACACACACACACACACACACACACACACACACACACACACACACACAAAATCTCTGCTTTCATGCACGCATTCACACACATGCAGACAGAAACATAAACACACTTCTGTTTTGCTTGATCAGTCGCTGTCTCTTTCTTACTCACATACATGCATACACTCTCATACACATGCTTTATTTTAATATTTTTCTTTTTTGTGTTTTTACACTCACTAAACTGCAAAAGCACTGTTTAGCGAGTGTAAAATAATGGCTTGCTCACTCTCACTTTCACTGACATGCATGCATACACTGAGACACAGCCATAAACACACACACACACACACACACACACACACACACACACACACACACACACACACACACACACACCTTTTTTGTTGTTTTCTTTTTTTATATTTTACACTCGCTAAACAGCAAAAATACTGCTTAGTGAGTGTAAAATAATGGCACACGTTCTGTTTTCTCAGTCTGAGCTCCATGGCGGCTTGATATGCTGCTGTGAAGCAGCGGACATGTTTTTCACAGGGCATTACTTGTACATTAATACCCTGCTGGAGAACATTCATTCTCCAATCAGGGTACTGATGTACAGTTTCCCCATTGTCTAAAGCTGTTTTAATATATGCAGAATGGTTGTATTCCATGCATGTGTGTTCTACTGTCAGTGCAGTCAATTATAACACTGTAATATTTGTAGAATGCAAAAAGAATGTCCTGTAACTTGTGCTGCTCAACTCATAGTATGGTACAAAGTTATTTCCAACACATTATCAGTCACGTAATGCTCACATTTTCTCTCCCCAGGAACAAAAATTATATGAGTTAGGTAGCCCATGTTATGAGCAGATATTGTGGTTAGATTTCACAGAGTTTTAAAATCAATAAGAATAACGTGTTCACCAGCATTGTTGATTCATAAATAAATCTGTCTGCTTCCAGTATGGCTGTATTCCTTGCATATTTGTACTAAGTTGCTTCAGTCACTTATTACATTATTTGCAGATGTCCCCTGCAGTCACAACTATTAGATTCTATTCCCATGCCTGTCAACTAAGACATGATGTCTGTCTAGTTTATGAACTGTACACAAACATGTCTGTCAAGTGTCATGATATCTTGTACTGTAATTAATATTGTGTAATTCATCTGTCACAGGGTTACCACAGACATTATTACTTGGAATGCAAAGTCTTACCAAATCTGCTTACAGTACACCTTGGTAGTTATATAAGTCCACATGATGTGCAAGTGTTCTGCTTAGTTGTGTACCTGCATTTGTTATTGCTTGGCTCATACTGTCCCATGAAACAGCTTGAGAGGTATGTACATGCTACATCACCTATAAGAAACTTGTAGTCACTGTACACAAGACTGACAATACACACCTGTGGAGTTATTACTACTGTTTTCAGGGATATAATCTGCAGTGTGACTAATGGATGTTTTTTCTCTCTCTCCCCACCCCTTATCTGCATGTATTTAATATTGTTATATATTGCTGTGGTTTACAATTAACATATTTTGTTAAAATAACTATATTTTGGGAAATGTGGTTTATTATTGTTATGTGTTATTATGCTTTCATATTGACATATCTTGTCAAATTAACAGTTTTGTTGGCCTTATGTGGTTTATTAATATGTGTTATTATACTGTCATATTAACATATCTTGTTAAATTAATCATGTGGTTGCCCTTATGCTGTAACTATTACTGGCATGCTGTTAACATACTGACTGTTTGGTTATTTCATGTTGAGTCATACATAATATACATTGCTATGTATTTGGGTTAACTAATATGATGTTCCCTGCTGTTAATACTAATAATGATTTGTTCATAACTAACCTCAACTTATTGCTATACCTAAATTACCACAGCATGTCAAGGTAGGCCAGTTCCAACTGATCTCCCTACCTTGCCTCAACCGTCCATGTCACCGGGTCCTAGCATGTCTGGGACCTAAATTAGTGGTGCTCTCTCTGCTGCCCCTGCAATACCTGCAGTGTCGGGTAGTGCTGCTCCATGGGATGGGGCCAGGCCCCTCTCTGGGAGTGGTGGTGGAGGGGGGAGTTGTCACACAGGCTGAGCTGCCGGCCTTGGTGTGCAGGATAGTCCACTGTGGCTATGACCACTGCCTGCACCAGATTGTGGAAATGCTGGCCAACCTGGTGGAGCAGCCTCACCCCAGTGCCCAGCCTCCAGCACTGCCACCCCTGGGTCAGTGAAGCAGCAGTGCCGACAGTCCCATGGATGGGGATGTGAGTCATGCTGCTGCCATCTGGAAGTTCATGGGACTTGAATTCCACAACGCCCTCCCTATCCAAGAGGTTCACCCCCCTCATGTGGCACACACCTCCCCTGTCTGCTGTCTTTTCTGTTTGCAAATGCATCCTGACCTACCCAACTTACCTCCACCACATGTACCTATGTCCCTTCCCCAACATTCCATTCACACCTTAAAAAAAATTGCACCTGTCCCAAACAAAAAAAAATGTGTCCCGTACATAGCTCTCCATTTCACACACATGTCCACTGGTCACATGTAATGTGGTCAAATTCGGTTGACAGCACATGTTGTCCTCACCCCTCTCTCTCTGGGGTTTTAGAATCCAGATTCATCTACAAATTCTATAAAAGTACACAGTTGTTGCTGTACAAGAAATAGATAGCTATGGTTCTTTCCTACACCCTTTTTGCACATCCCTCCCTGCCTTTCACTATGTTTTTCCCCCAATTGCCTCCATTTCATAACTTTCCTATCTCCCCTTTTTTCTTTTCTTTATGTTTTTTTTTTAGCGCAGCACTGTGCAATGCCCAAAGTCATGCAGCTTTGCTAAGCTCAGCTAAATAGAGCTATAATAACTATATGTGTTTATAACATTGTAAGACACATGTACAAAATAAACACCTCTGCCATGTTTCAAACCCATCACACCTGCAACACACTACATTAACCCACCACACCATGCAACTCTTAATTAAAACAGGTGGTTTAAACAAAACATAGTAATTGCCAATTACAGACATTATTATTTTATGTATTTATTTATTTTACATTTGTTGACTGGGAGTGTCCAGCTGAGATATTGCCTTTTTTCAGCGGAGGCCAAGAGAGAAAAGCTCCAAAGATATACATTGCAATAAAAATAGCAATTGAGAAATTTAGTAGTTAAAATACGTAAGCTACATACATGTATACTGTTGACAGATAAAACAATACTATAAATAAAAAGGAGAATGTTAAAAACAGTAGAATAAGTTGTATGTTTTTGTTTAAAAAGAGAGTTGAGTAAATATAAGGGTTTGTATGCAGAGTAGCAGAAACTTAAAAGGTTACATAAGAATTTCAGGGAACAAAGTATAGAAGAAGCTTTGGAGGTTGCACAGGAAGCATAGGATGAAGTAGTTAATGGTAAGTTTTAGTAAGTTAGTTTAACTGTGCTATAAAAGGTAGGTAATAATCAGGGAGGGTGAGTACAATGGCAGGACCAGTGTATTTTAAAGTGGTCTTTTGTTGCTACCTTAAATTGTTTGGGGTGAGTCAGTGACCTTATTTCTAGTAGGAGTTTGTTCTATGCAATAGAGGGATGGTAGCTATATAAATTGCACCTTGTGTTGGATTTGGGTTTATGGATTTTTAGTAGGTCTTGAGTTGAGCTTCAGAGAAGTCTGGTAGGGGAGTAGTGAGAGATGAGAGAAGATAGACTTGGGCAGAAATCAGGCTGATATAGGATGGAGTGTATGATTTGGAGCTGATATTGTAGGAACAGGTGAGGTAGTCTGGGCCAGTTCAGGTATTTTAGGGAGAGACAGTGGTGAGATTTATATGTTTGTTGAGCTGCAAATCTAGCTATTTTGTGGTAGGTTGATTCTAATTTGGTAAGTAGGGAGGAGTTCAGATTTGTGAGTATTTGGGAACAATAGGTTAAGCAAGGCAGAAGGTAGGCATGGTTAAGAGAAATCCTAACTTCAGTAGTTGCGAAGTTTTTGTTCCTGTACAGTAGTCCTAGCTTTTGCTGGTTTTTTTTTTTTTTTATACATTGTTAATGTGAAGATCGAATTTTAGTTGGTCATCAATGGTAATGCCAAGGAGTTTTGTGCTAGTTTCGACTTTTATAGGAGTATTGTTTAGGGACCTTATGGAGAAGGAAAGTTTAATTCAGTTTGCAGATTTAGGTAGAAAGAGTAGTAATTTTGTTTTCCTAAGGCTGAAGATGAGCTGATTATTAGTGAGTCATATCTCTACTGAATTGAAAGATGTCTGGGTATTTCTTAGGAGTTCACACCCAGACTGGAAACCAAGCTGAAAAAACGAAGACACAATAAGATGGAATAAAAACTCTTTACTAGTGTTTCCTGGTACACTGGCTCAACAGCCTTTCAAAGGAAGCCATTTTTACACCAAAAGACACAACATATTTAAATATACATCATTCATTTTAAACATAGTTCAGTTGGCAATGCTTTGCAGGTGTGTAGGGGTAATTTTGGTTCTGTATTCACTACAGATAGTGATGAAAAATTATTCTTTGCCACACAATATTCCCCTTTTTCTAGAAGTCTGAGGATGGCTATTGAGAGGTTTTGGCCTATAATTGTGAATGAACCAACTTTAAAGAATTTATTTCCCAGGAGAATTACTTTTTCTTACAGTCGTTTTTCTAATTTGAAAGAATTATCAAAAACCCTAAGAGTCAAGAGAAATCAGGGATTTAAGGGATGTTAGTCATGTGGACATTGTAAAATCTGTAAGAGGGTCCATAATTTAGATGGAACTCTTATAAATGGGAAAAATATAAGGCCATGGAGTTATTTAACTGTAGGTCCTGCGGGGTGGTTTATATCATTGGCTGTGGATGTGACCCTACTAGGCGGTACATTGGCCAAACTAAGAGAATGGTAAAAAATCGTCCAATGGAGCATCTGGGTGACATCAAACATGGCAGGATCGAAAATCCTATGGCCGAACACTTTCAGACAGTTCATGCTGGTCTAGATTCCAGTTTATTTTTCAGTGTTTTGGCTAAACAATTCAATAGACGGGGTGATGTTTTTCTGACTGAATTATTAAAATTAGAGACCAAATTTATTATTAATTATGGTACATTATTCCCTAGAGGATTAAATCATGGGGTTTTATAAAGGGGCATTTATATACTAGCTTAAGCCACCCATTTAGTGTGTTTTTTTTTTTAACTTTTTTTTATTAATAATTTTTGCCTCTTTTTAACAGTGTGACATGTGACAATAAGCCGGGTAGTGGAGTGAATCTCCCAGCCGGGTAAATCTCCTCATCAAGATTCCTCTTGAAGAGTTCCTCTGAGGACTCTGCCTAACCTGGGACTGCCCTTCCTGGACTTATTTTATGAGTGAAGAGGTTATGGGTCTGTTATGAATCTGTCCTCCATGTCCTATTTATTTCAGTGCTGAGGTTCAAGTCTCTCTCTTTTCGTAGCTCGATGGGATTGTATTTTCTGACGCATGGCATGACATGGCTTTTGGGGTTGGCTTTGGCTTGGCTTAAGAGCACAGCCCCCAGAGCAGCAGAGCTGGACTGAGTAGAGCTGGAGTTTCTGAGTTTCATTTGGCATGGGCTGGTTCTCTTCCTCCTTTCTTCTTGGTGCGGGGTTTGGGTACTTTTTGCTTTTCCAGTTGATGCAGGTGTCTGTAAGCATACATCAAAGGCATTGTACTCAATTATGGGCCTGATGAGGGATGGTAGTAAGGTACAATGACCTCCCCTGATCTAGATGTGAATCCCTTCATGAAGGTGGGCTATATAAAATGTTTTTTAATAATCACGCCACGTGTGGTTGTCAAATGAGATTGCAACTTGGGTCCCCCCCCCCCTAATGACTTCTGTACTTAATGGATTACCACCTATGTGGTAATTTGTGGGCACTTTGTTTTTGCCAAAGGGGTTGACTATACACTTTTTGGCGTTTAGCTTGAGGCCATGGGTCTGGATTGAGGAATTCAATACCAACATTTGTTAATAAATGAAGGTTTGTTTGTTTTGATGCCATAAGAGTCTGATTTTTGGTTTGTTCTAGTGTAGCATCTAATATTTCTCTTCTTCTTAAATGTTTTCCTCTCTCACAAGGGATGTTAGTTATGTGCAACTTGGTCACAAAATTTCTTTATATATTATGCTAATAGAGCAATTAATAAGTGAATGTGTTATTTTATTAGGGCATATGTATTTAACCTCATGCATCACACACATTGGACATGTTAAAAAGATGTCAAAAAGATGTTAAAAAGATGTGAAAAGGTGATTTAGGAAGATATTAGAAAGATGTGCATTTTTGTATGGTTCATTATGCACTATGGTTTATGCATTCATATATACAAGTGTTTTTGACACATTAAGATTTGGATGAACAAGATATTGAAGGGTTAATGAGTAATATTCACTGTTTAACACTTTTATAATTGAATGAGTTTTATCAAGCCTAACTGATGTATATTTAAATAAGTTGTGTCTTTTGGTGTAAAAATGACTTCCTTTGAAAAGCTGTTGAGCCAAGGTACCAGGAAACACCAGTAAAGAGTTTTTATTCCACCTTATTGTGTCTTCATTTTTTCAGCTTGGTTTCCAGTCTGGGTGTGTTTCTTATATCTGCTGGAGTTGGTTGGAGTGTAGATTTTTACTATTTGTTAGGAGTTCTAAGGGGGAATTAGCAATAGTTATGACTGTAGAGTCATCTGCGTATTGGACAATGTTAGATTGAGGACAAGAGGAGTGGAGTAAGTTGGTGAAGATATTAAAGAGTAGAAGTCCAGTAATGGAACATTGGGGAACACCAGTTCTTACTGAGAGAGGGATAAATAGTGCTGAGTCCCATCGTATTGACTTCAGCCCATCAGAGAGACAGCTAGAGAACCATGCAACTGTATCAGGGGAGAAGTTTAGGTCTACATGTTTACTAAGTAGCAGAGTGTGTGAGACAGTGTGAAAAGCCTTGGAAAGGTCAAGGAATAGACAGGATATGAGTTTGTGATCATCTTTAGCCAGGGCTAAGGTTTTGAGAAATGATAGTAGAGCTGTGGTTGTACTATGCTTGGGACAGAAGCCATGCTGTGTTGAAGTGATAAGTTTTTCTTGTAAGAGATAATGCATAACTTCTTTGTGTATACATTTCTCAAGGATTTTGGAGAGAGGGGAGAGGATACCAGTAGGTCTGAAATTAGATATTTCTGTGAAGTTACCTCCTTTATGAATAGGACGAGTGTAAAACTGTTTCCAGATTGAAGGAGCTTTAGACTCAGAGATGGAGCATTTGATTAGTATAGATACAGGCATAGCAAAGGAGTGTGCAGCAATCTGGAAAAAGTAAGAAGGAATATTGTCTGCTGATACAGAGCATGGCTTGAGCTTTGAGAGTAGAGTTCTGATATAATCAGTGGAGACAGGTTTGAGAGAGAAGGAGTTTACTGAGCTACCCGTTGAGGGGTGTATAGGGACATTTCAAGTGTTGTTGTTTGAGAGGTTGGGGTTAAATAGTTTGGAAATGGATTTGATAACGTAGGTGTTGAAGGTATTGTCAGTTTCTTCAGGTGACATGTCAGGATATGGGTATGGTGAAGTTGGGTTACCTGGATGTAGTATTTGGTTTATATCATTCCAGATTTTAATGTTTTAGAGGGATTATAATAAAAGTTTTTTTTTGTCTTTGTTGATAATTTTTTTTGTCTGATTTCTAAGTTCTTTATACTTTAGGAGGTCAGCTGAAAGTTTGGTTTGTACCCAAGTTTTCCATGCCCTATCTCTGGATTTCATAATGGTACTGGTGGTTTTATTTAGCCAGGGTTAAATGTTTGCCTTTAATCGAACTTTTCTCAGTGGGGCTAGAGAATTTAAAATATTTAGGAAAGTTGAGTTGAAGGCATTTTACTGCTTTGCTGAGTGGAAGCTGAGTAAGGAAATTCCAGTTAATTCTAGAGAGGAGGGTATTAAAAGTGTCTGGTTTAAATGTTGAAAGTTTGTGGCAGGTGATAAGCATGTGCGGTTTGGGGAGGTGGGTGATGTATTGTAGCACTTTTATAGGTGAGTGGTTGCTCAGGGCATCAGATAGAGTTTCAGGGTTATGGTATTTGCTGGGGTTAGAAACATGTATCCAATCTATCAAGGAGCTTGAAGAATGAAAGTTATTAGTATGGGTAGGTTTGGAGATTAGTTGTGTAAATCCATGGAGGTTTATGTGTTGTGGAGGGTTTGAACTATTAGGGTTATGCCAATTAATGTTTACGTCCCCAAGAAGGATAGTTTCATTAGGGAAATTTACGGAGAGATATGACAGTATATTTTCCATTAAAGGGATGTTGTCCCCTGGTGGAATGTATATGGCTACTACTTTGATGGTAGTAAAGTCATTGGGTTTGAGGTTTGCTATTAGTATTTCAGCAGGTGTAAAGGAGGGAATTGGTTCTTTAGGAAGGGAGAGAGTGAGGTAGTAAGAGTAAACTAAAGCAACACCTCCACCTTTTTTCTTTAAGTGATCTTGGTAAAGTATATTATAACCTGAAGGAAGCATGTCTTTATCTTGATTTTGAGGTTTAAGCCAAGTTTCTGTGACAGAGATAATGTCTGGGGAATGAAGGGATACCCAAGCATGAAACTGGCTTAGTTTGTTGAGCATACTTCGAGTATGGATAGAATGGAATAGAAGGAGAATTTCTGTTTTAGTATGTATTGTTGATTAGAATTGGGGGTGATATTTTGTGGGGTGTTATGAATAGTGGTAGGACCAGGGTTTGGGTGTATATCAGCTGACAAGAGTAGAGTCCTTGGGAAGTCATAAGCTTTCATTTTTTTGTGGGTAGTTGTGAAAGTATTTTGTCTCATACTTAGATGTACTATGGTTGAAAGGAGGAACTTTTATTTTAGGTAGTAGTATATTTATTGGAACGATAGATGCAGAGATGAGTATGGGTTGCTGAGGGTAAGAAAAGCAGTTTAGGTGAGGGTAGGTGAGGGCTTTATGTATAGGGGTTAAGAGTGTGTGAGGTGATGTTATGTTGTGTAGCAGGAGCAGTGCAGGTAGAAGTATGACAGGAATGAGTAAGTCTGGCACGTTTGAAGAGGAGAAGACTTTAATTGGGTGAGTTGGTTGAGAGTTTAAACTGGAGTAAAAGGTAATGGAAAAAATGAGAGTGTACCTTGAACTCTGGTGCAATAGTACACCACTTGACAGCCAAAGACATGCTAATGGATGAAACTGAGACCTGTGATAGCAGGTAAATGTGCCCTTTTATCAGCAACATATAGAAAGTCACCTGCTAAGGCATTCGTGGCAAAATACATATTCAGCTGTGACTCTGATGTAGAAATACATCCATATAAAGCCATGCATATACTGATGAATGTAGAAAATGTTATCACAGTCTGTATGTGTGCACATATATCTTGCAAATAGACCTCTATAACAGTGACTCATTAGTTCAGTTTGTTAAATGCCTTGGATACAATACATTTTGCCACACACAATCCTGGGTTCAAATCCAGTGTTTTGTTGCACTTCAAGTTACATTACTGTGAAGAAAGCAATTAATGAATGACTCATGCACACATTATCCACACAAAGCATTGCAAATTAAATAACTGCATTTCATTGCTGGAAGTTACAAGCATGCTGGTAGGGACACACCTCACATATCCGTATAGCATTACTACATGTAGCCTAGTACTCTGTTATTGACACAGTTGCCTAACATATGTACCTTAAACACATGCTGTAATTGGAGTGTAAAGGATACCCTCACCCTGGCTCTGCCTCTACAACAAGGCTGACACAGCTGACACAGATACACCTACAACTTATTGTCCTCCAAAGTGTTTACACCCTCTGCCTATGTCTATAACTTGAAGCAGCAGCTGCAGCCTGTGGTACACACAGCTCTATGTAAAGGTTTCTGCTACAGACCTACCCTCTGCGACAATGTGGTCTCCTCACCCCAGTAATGTCCATCTCAATAGCTAAGAAAGGGGCCTTGTTCTATAGGAAGGCCTTATATATTGCACAGTGGTTGCACGTCATTGGCTGATAGTGCAATTCAGCTGTTTCAGCTGCAGTTAGCATATCAGAGTCACAGATTGATTTAGAGTCAATTACTTGCTAATGGGAAGCATGTTAAAATGCAAGCAGCTGACTATGGGGAAGCATTCTTTATGAGACTTTCCTCACACAGAGTACACCCTTGTGAAACTTTACTAGTAGCACATTTCAGCAGAGGAGTATTGCAGTCCAGCAAGTATGTAACTGTTTTTTTTCTGCATAACAGGATGCAGATGGGAGGACAGAGGTATGGGAATAGGGATTACAGCAGTAAGCCTGCATTAGGTCTGTGGTATTTACATATCAATGATACCCTGCTGTCTTATACATACAGGGGATGTACAATACATCAGGGCTGCATTGTCTTTTGTCATTGTGGCACACTAGTGTTGTTGGACTGTCCCTATATAGTGGCTGTAATAGCACACTGCTATTTGTCTGGCACTGGTCTTATGACATATTATTGGGGGGCTGGCCTTAGGGGACACACCACAGTGGACTGAAGTGTTAGGTGTATGATCATACAGCAGAATCTCTCATGGTACACAGAGAACTACCTCAGTAATGATACTATCTCAGTTTTATCCACACATGTAGTGTGTTGTCACACTGTGAGGTATGACATGTGTGAGAAAGTAGTGGATAGTGCTGGCCTTTTTGTTCTTGATGTATCTGTATATAGTGGACATCCATGTATTTCATCCTGTAATGTGTTTTCCTTTTGGTATCTTCCAGGACTAATGTATCATAGACACCATGCCCCCTTCTCAGATGCAGAGAATGAACTTATACTTCAAGGACTACAGCAGCATCATCACATCCTACTATCCAGGGAGAGGCATAACAGGGAACAGCAGGCTGCATTGTAGGCAGACCTTGTCCAGGATGTGAATGACAGTGGCCACCAGGACATGACATATGAGCAAGTTCGACTCCGTGCTACAGGCATGGTGAATGCTGCACAATGAAGGGCAGCTGATGTAGCCAGGGATCATGCCACCACTGGTGGAGGGCCTGAAATAGAACAACCACTCATGGCCACTAAGGAATTCCTGATGAACCTAGGGATACATGACAGCTCCCAGGCATCCATCACACCATACATCATGGAGCTGGGTGCCACACTGTTCACAGCAGATGAGCGTGCAGGTAAGCTTACTGTGATTACCATTGTAATACTGTAGCAGTCATTCTGTCAGACTGCACATACCTTTACGTGGGTGTGAGGTGTATGTGCTGTAGGGGGCGGGGTTAAGCTCAGCTGTACACACACACACACACACACACACACACACACACACACACACACACACACACACACACACACAGATTATTACCAATACATCAAGTAACACAGTATATACTGTACATGTGAGATATATGCAGGTATTACCTTGTTGTGCTACAACATGTGGTACTAAAATTACCTCACCCTCACCTTTTTAAAGATCCATCAGGAGTTGTCCAAGGCTATGGTCCGACTCCTGGTAAGCTTGATACTGTTTTGTTTTGGAACATATGTATGCTATTAAAGTTAAGGGTCAGGATAATTCACTATGTACAGGTTATGTTGTGTGTAACCAGAGTAAAATGTTTGTATGTTCCAGTCTAGAACATCTACCTAATTTTCCTAGTGTGGGTAATCACAGGAGTGCAGCTGAATGAGCAGAAACACTTTTGCAGTTAAAGTTCAGAGAGAATAAGCCTCCTGGTGTACATGAGGCAATTAATCCGACATGCCTTATAAAACCTGAAAGGTTGATGGTACATACCTTAGGCATTGAAGCTTTTATTTGTATATATTTGTTAAGATAGGTGTACTGGGTTTTATGTGTTGTTTTATCAGGTATAGTGTCATATTGCATACCTAAAAGGTACATTGTACTGGTCAAGTGTCATGTGATTTACCTGATGTGCTTGTTATAAAGGCTTGAAGTCGAATGTGTATTTTGTTGTGAGGTTGTCTGTTCTGCATGAAAGTGGAGATGAGATGATGTGAAAGTGGTAATGCAGTTGTGGATCCTCATTATTATGACTCTTTGTGGATTTTCCATACATAATAGTGCAGGTAGTAATGTACTGCTTTTGTCTTGGTTTCCACAAGTGACCAGGGGGAGGTGGGGTCTCTCCCCCACACAACCTGATATCAGTGCCTCTTCAGACTCTGATGATGATGATGGTGGCCACAGGGAGGCACAGGTGGGGTTGTCAGGGGCTGAAACTGTCCCAGAGGTTGACATCCCTCTTCTGCCCCCATTGTCATAGCACACAGTCAGCATTCCCACACATACCCATTCCCCACAGGCCTCAAATATTGGACAGACAGAGGGTGTAGACATTGAACAGGTCATTGTGGCAACTATGGCTTCATTGAGTGTAGACACTGGCCATAGCCAGAAAGCTGGTGAGGTCCTACCCAGGCAGATTAATAGGGCTGCTCATAGAAGGACTTCTGTCCATTCACCACCTGTTGCAGGTGTCATATCATGGGTCACTCAGCACATGTTTTGGGCCATAATGGAGCCACAGGCATGTTCTGAATAGAACACCATATGTATGCTTATGGTTATGGATGCAGCACAGTCTGACATCTGTGACTGCTTCCACTGAATTGGGGACACCCTGGATTGGTTCACTGATGTAGTGGACAGATGGTGGGCTGACACAGTGTCTGTCTTGGACTGCACAGTGTTTGTGCTGGAACGTGTAGTTGGAGTTGTGCATCGGACTTGTGGATGTAGATCAGCAACACCATCTGCCGAGAGTCCACGTGGCAGTGCACAGTTACGCTTCTGTAGTGGGAGTGCATGCAGCACTACAGGGGGGAGTGTGCTGTCCACACCATGATGTGGCAGGCCATAGGCATGTGTTCCTGGGTGGTCCCATGGGGGACACGGTCCCAGAAGACAGCAGTAACCATCAAGTTCTAGCACCACGTCTGACTTTGGGCATGGTGTTGCCAGTGCAAGTCCTGGCAGAGCCAGCTCCCATGTTCAGGGTTGGACGGTGAACTGTCAACTCTACCATGTATGGTCCAAAGCTAACATTGAGCTTGACTGTATACACATACATACTCACACACCGCTGTCACATGCAGGTCACATACAGGCACTCATGGCACCTCTCCATGGTCCAGCTAACCAGCTTCCCTTCTTGACTCACACACATGCTGTCAACTGTTTGGGTCAGCCTAGGCTTCCAGCACCCCCACAAATCACCCTGTGCAAGTGATGATACCTGTGCTACATCCCTGTCATCCTTCCCATCGATGCAGGGAAATAAAGCTATGTGACTGATGCACAGGGTGACTATATTACTTGACATGTACTTGTGTAATGTAGTATTGTTTTGCCATGCCACTTGTAGTGGTCACCAACATACACTGTATGCTGGCATGTGTCATGAGTATGCAACATACTTTTGTGGACCTTATGTTGTATGATGTTGTACTGAAGGTATTGTTACACAATGACAGGTATGTCACGGACCCGTGCATGTTTCTGTTCCAGGAGTCTGAGAGGATAACCTATGGAAACACGGCAGCAGTGAGGTTGCACAGCATGGCATGACAGCACAGCAGAAATATGACTTCAGCAAGATACAGCAGTATATGTGCATGGGTCCATTGGTTCACATCTGTATGACAGTCTACCAAGGAATCCAAAAACCCCAAGGAAAGTGTACCACAGAACCAAGAACCAGTAAAACCACAACAGGCACCCAAAGAGGCAGAAGGTAATAATAAAACACGAGCCTGTAGGTGTAAGCAGCAGCAGATTTAATCACATACCTGTTGGTATCATTAAGCATATCCATCATCTTAATGGAATACAAAATACTGTCCATGAAGACCACCCCTCCACCTTTATCAGGTTGCATCACCCTCAGGTATCTATTTTCTTGAATGGATTTTGAGAAGTACATTTTCTTCTCTAGTCATGTTAAATTTACCATGCTACCCACCCCTGTAAGCATTCCTGATTTCTTCGACCTCCCTTTCAAAACTTTTTAGCTGGGGGTGTATAGATGGATTATAGGTACTAGGTCTTCTAATACCACTATTAGTACCACCATCCTGTTGCCGCTGAAACATAATATCTAAATTATTTTTCCGTAGAAGAATCCTCAAGTCTATTCAGCTATCCACTAAATTATCCCCTGTAGAGGGGATGAATTTAAAACCTTTTGAAAATAAAAGAAACAGGAAACATTATTTTTTATTTTCAAAAGGTTTTAAATTCATCCCCTCTACAGGGGGTAATTTAGTAGACAGCTTAATAGACTTGAGGATTTTTCTATGGAAAACAAATTTAGATATTATGTTTCAGGGGCAACAGGATGGTGGTACTAATAGTGGTATTAGAAGACCTAGTACCTATAATCCCCTATACACCCCCAGCTAAAAAAATTTGAAAGGGAGGTCGAAGAAGAAATCAGGAATGTTTACAGGGGTGGATGGCATGGTAAATTTAACATGACTAGAGAAGAAAAGGTACTTATCAAATCCATTCAAGAAAATAGATACCTGAGGGTGATGGAACCCGATAAAGGTGGAGGGGTGGTCTTCATGGACAGTATTTTGTATTCCAGTAAGATGATGGATATGCTTAATGATACCAACAGGTATGTGATTAAACCTGATGCTGCTTACACCTACAGGCTCATGTTTTATTATTACCTTCTCCCTCTTTGGGTGCCTGTTGTGGTTTTACAGTCTACCAAGGACAATGATGGTGGTCTGTGTACTCATGCATTCATAATTTGTGATAAGATCTACTACAGGGCAAGGTGTGACCCTGCTGGAGTGCATATGCTGCCTATCTGTAGGGACCACAGTGGATGGATGTCCCACTGTAAGGACATTAACCTACTATGTGACATTAGTACTACATGACTGTGAGAGATATTTGTCCAGCAGACATAAACACACCCTTGAAACAGACACTGCTTAGTGGTACACCGAGCACCTCAGTGCATCTCAGCACATGCAATCTGTTTGATTGGCTAGGCGTCCATCATCTCAATACATGGCATCTGCCTGAGTCCCTCTTGGACTGGGACAACATGTGCTGGTCCTGTACTGAGGGGTATATAGATGTCTCTGATTGTGATGGCTGTATGGCCATTATGCTAGTTAAGTTCACATGTCTTATGGCTCCATAACATGATGTATACTGCTGTAACATCCTCACACACAAACATGGCCACATTCAGGCTAGCACCACTTCCACTCAATGCATACAGGACACACCAAGGCACACACATGCTGCAAGTTGGCTGTATGTAGATTAAAACACTTACCTTTGTACTGGTACACACTACAAATCACAGTACCTGATGCATGCAACAACTCATGTCTGCTAGTACTATCAGTTTAGAACATATAATGCTTGTTGATATCTGCAAGTCTTGTTGTGGTCAGTCATTTTGGGGGGGCACATCATCAGTTACAAATAAAATGATGCAAAATCCTAACTATGTCTAAGTTACAAAGGGTATCATACATGTGCCATATGGATATACTCACACACCATGTTGGGCAGAGTGAGATTAGAGCCCCTACTTATCTAGGCATATATGCTATAGAGCACAATACTTATTGCATGCACCATGGCTTATGTCTGATACTACACTGTCAGATGGTAGTCTTAAGGAGGCTGACATCATCAGGTCTTGTAGAAGAGGGCAATCTGGAAGCCAGCAGCAAGGTATAGGCCCAAAAAGTGCATAATCATTGCTTCTGGATAGCCCATGATGGCATGTCTGTTGTTTTGCAGAGATGTGTTTTGTGTATGTGTGTGTGTGTGTGTGTGTGTGTGTGTGTGTGTATATATATATATATATATATATATATATATATATATATATATATATATATATATATATATATATATATATATATATATATATATATATATATATATATATATATATATATATATATATATATATATATATATATATATATATATATATATACACACACACACACACACACACACACACACACACACACACACACACACACACCAAGTGGGCTGCAATAAGAGTAGAACCCCTACCTATCTAGGCTTATACACTATAGGTCACAGTACTTATCATGTGCCACAGGTTAAGTCTGTTGTATATGTGATAGCAGGCACAGCCCTTGTGCATTGCACAAACTAGGCTTGTGTTGAACAACATCTGTGGCCTGCAGAGTGATATTGGTCCATACTGTTATCTGCATATAGTATCCAGGCAGAGAGATAATTGTTGTTATCCTAGCTATGTGTGTACAGTTACCAGTATGGCCATATGTGGCTGCTCACAGTTAGACAGGTGACATTGTGGGCAGGGGCAATGTGCCCTGCCCATATGTGCTTTGACACCATTATACATTACACCACCTGTTCACCTGGGTCTGTCTACGTGGTGACATCCAGCAGGCATAGAGGTCTGTAGGTAAGTGGATTATGTACTGTTGTGCCCTTAGTTTGGATCTTTTGAGCAACATTATGGCTCAGTGATAGTGCAGTTTACTCACCATTATTAGGCTATTTTAATATATATAGCTATATTTATATATCAGTATATATCTATTTGACACTACATGGCGATAGATATACTATGCATGTAAGGGAGAGATACTGACAGACAGATATGTATACCTATATGTCTGTATGTATAGACATTTATACATGACAAATCATTTCAATGAAGGGCCAAGAGAATTGTGCTCATTTTTATTAAGTGTACGAGCATGGCCAGTGGGACTGTCAGTACTTACAATGTGATTCCAAGCCACACCTACCTGTACTCCAGTCTGGGATTTTGCATGTTATAGACATTAACATCTGACCCTGTTTCTGCAGTACTGCACTTCACTCAAAATGTCCACAGCATTCTCTATATTTCCTTGCATAACAACAGCAGATCCATACATACAATACTTTATTATAGTAAACCTTACAATTAGTGTGTAGGTTAGAGACTTACCTAGAAAATGCAGCAGTTGACAGAATTGTAGTTCAAGGCTGACTCTGTGTGATGCAAGCAGTACATCCAATACATGGATAGGTACAGGTTGTGTGGGTTGCCTAGCATTAGCTATTTTAATATATGTATGTGAGTAGGAGAAAGGTGTCAGTCCCTAGGGCCTCAGGTTGTCAGTGAATGTGCTATGTGTTGTCTCTTAGCCAATATCAGGGCATACTGGGCACGCCTACTTCTGCCTACAGGGACATCATCAGGGGTCTTCTCCTCTGAGTTCTCCTGTGAGTGTGGCTGTGGTGACCTAGACACTGGTGGGGGGCTGTCTATCCTTTCCCTATGCTGATCCTGCTTTAGCTGCTTCCAAAGGATCATATTGTGTAGCATGGCAAATACTGTGAACATACGTGCACATGTGGCTGGAGAATACTGCAGGGCTCCACCGGATATATTAAGGTACCAGAACAGTGATTTCAACAACCCAAATGCTCTATGATGTTCCTAGTTTGTGCGTGTGCCTTATTATTGCATTCTTCCATGGGTGTATGTGCATTTCTGATGGATATCATCAGCTATAGTTCCAGTGCATAGTCAGCATCCCCCAGTAAAGGGCCGTGTGATGTCCCCCCAGCAAACATCTAGTACAGCAGTGATGTGTGCCAGATATGGGAGTCGTGGTAGCTGCCAGGGCACCCAGCACACACATATATGGCCTGGCAGTTAATGGAGTGGTACCCCTTTCAGTTGACGTAGATTCTACCCTCCTCACTGGGTGGTTCCTTGACATGAACATGAGTGCAATTTATGCACCCAGTACCTCAGGGTAATGTGCTACAAGGTAGAAGTGTTGCATATTACTGGCCTTAGCCTCAGGGGTGAGGGGAAATATATGTGCTCACTGGCATGTGTTAGCATGGCATCCAGAAACTGGTGGAGTACCCTGGATGCTGATGCCTGTGAGACCCCCATCATGCCCTCAGGATGTCTTTGGAAGGTACCTGTGGCTATTAGTCTAAGGGCTACACATACCTTTGTTTCCACTGAGATGGATTCCCATCTGTTGGCTCTGGGTCTGAGTTAAGGCGGCAGAGCTCAGTTAGCTCTTGTAGTATGTCCCTGTCCACCCTGTAGTGCTCTACAATCTCCAGCTCATATAGTTCCTGGAAGGTTACCCTAGGCCTGAGCACTCTTCTCCTTGTAGGGTGTATGCATACTTTATAATGCTCTGCTGTAGGTGCTGACTGTGTGATTGGCTATCTATGATGCATTGCACCTGCCTAATATATATATCATTGTCATCATTTAATGGTCCTTGTTTAAGTTAAGCAAGGATCAACATTAATTAATAAATCATTGGCCTTTTAGATACTCTGAACACTGCTGCGCACTGCACAAATGCATACTCCATAGGTAAACAATGCTTAGCAGTCACTGCACACCACCCCCCAAACATGCACAGTCAACATAATGGTGCACCACGCAAGCAGGAGCAGCTATGCTCCAATCAGCTCAGAAGTTACTAAACACATCCTCTCCTGATATCAGCTGCCTCCTCTGTGACCACCAACATGGTTCTGTGCCTACACGGAGGGTATCTGTGGACACGATTATCCCATTATGCTATTCAGTAACTCCACCTCATTTGCATAGGGATCCATGCTAACAACCTGGATACTACATGCTTCCAAGCCCTATCACGTTAACAGCAGCACCAATGCACCATTGTAAATACTGCACACAGGGTCCTGTAATACGCATATTAATAACTGATTTTTCCACTTTTTTTTTTAATAAGGCATGTTTGTACACTGCGGCACACCACGCAAACATGCCAAGATTATTAACAACAATTTTATTTTAACATGTTTACTGTAATGTTTGGAAAACACAGAGGATAGTCTCACTCATATCTGTATGTAATATGCCATTTCTATCTGCATTTTTACAGCCCCTTTTGCCTGTCTACAGTCCTGTACACGGAATCTTTCCATGTACACTACGGACACTGACATGGGGTCTGCAGGGCTGCCTGTCTGCTTGCTGGATTGCTCTATCTGCTTCATTTGCATGAGATTCTCTTGCTTATGAGGTGATCTGCATGCCATGGAACCTCCCGTGGTGGCGAGTGTATGAGTGCCACCCAGTAGTGCTTGCCGGATCGCAAACCTGCTTACTTTCATGTAAGCAGCGTGGCACAATGTCTACATGGTAAAAAAGACTGTGTAGGCTTTATTAAATCCCCCCCCCCCAAAGTTTGAGGTAGATTTAATGTTTTATGTAGCCAGGTTGTTAAGAAGTTTATTATATTGTCTCCCTCATACTTTTGAGGTGTACCATAAATTCTAATGTTTGTTTTGTCTCAGGTTATTTTCTAAATCATCACCTTTATGTATGAGACAGTTATTTTGCTTTAAATAAATTCAGTCTGAGACTCACCTTCAGTTATTCTCTCTTCATGTTCATTTAAAGCTTCTGCCATACTATTGATTTGTGTGCTTTGTTGCTTCATAAGAATTTCTAAATGTTCCATCTTATTTCTGGACTCTTCTTTAACACTTTCTATGTTGGTATCCAGTTTGAATAAAATGAGCTAACAAGGATCTCCAATGATCTCCAAATCTGAAATTTTTGATTATATTTTCTGTCAGAGAAAAGATGTTAGTCGCAGAGCTTTCACTAGTTGTTGCTCTCTGTTAACCATCTTGCCCCCCCCCCAGTTTATTTCTTAAATATTACTTGCCTTTGTTTTCCTTGCTGTAGTAATATTTTCCAACCATTTTAACACACTTTACAGTTAGAGACTACATTGTTTTTTCAGACAGGACACATTCACACACACACACACACACACACACATATATATATATATATATATATATATATATATATATATATATATATATATATATATAAATATAAATATATTCGGTCACCAAGTGATAGCAGTCATAAATGCAGTCTGCTCATATCTTACAGTTATCTATGTATTTACTAAGAGAAACTTTTTAGAGTATGGCATGCCTGCAAATATGATGTTAAACAGAATAAGGCCCCAAACTGAACTCTGGGTACCACTCTATTTAGAGGTAGCGATCTAGGTGTTTTCCCTTAGATGTTTTCACACTGTGATCTACCAGTCAACCAGTTGTTAATCCAGTTTAGTTGTTAACCTGTATTTTTTTAATCCCTTAGTAACATGACCATGTTCTAAAGCATCAAAAACCTCTGAAATGTCCATGTATACAACTGCAGCTTACTTCCCTTGATGTCTTAGATAGCTAATATCTTCACAGAAATGTATTAGACATGTTAATGTTGATCTTCCTTTGATAAAGCCAAACTGAGAGTACTCCAGCTCTCTCCTATATTTTTATTATCCATTATTAGAGGCAGAATTCATCTTTCACAGACATTTCCAATTATTGAAGTTAAGCTTGTTGGTCTATAGCTTTTAATGATTTGTCTCTACCTTTGTAGAGGGGTGTGACATAGTTTTTCCAATAATCAGGCACAAATTCAGTCTCAGTAATTTGTTAACTATTAACGTCATTGGCATTATTAAATCATTGTAAATAAGGGAAGCAAACTGTTCAAGTATAAAGTCCAGGCCCATTGTACTATATTTGTTAAACTTACATATAACAGCTTTTATTATTTCTTGTTTCATACTAAGACAGTCAGTCTGAGTAGGAATGGATATGTAAATCAAGCCAGTATAATTTAGCACATATAAGAATTTTGCAAAGCAGTTATTAACTATCTCAGCTATTGTCTGTTTATCTGTAACATTAATTTGATTGTGCTTTATTGTTTCAGTTGTCTGATTGAGCCTTTTTGAATTTATATACTTGTTTTCTTTGATCATTAATCATTGAGCAGTGAGCAGTAGTGGTGATTACATAATTATGCCACGCACTTCATTTAAATGTAAACAAGTGCTGTTTCGTGGCTGGCAACAGTGTTGCCGACCAATAAAGTGTGTAATTCAACATGGATAGCACACTTGTTTACCTTAGAGAACACTAACTTAGTTACTATTATACAAGAAGCCCAGAATTTCCAGATAGAAAATATACCGAAAAATAAGAGAGAATTGAAAGGAAAGAAAAATACTTGCATGAGAAAAACTGTGAAAAATGTCAAATAAAATTTTGTGCTAAATAATGCAAAGGATCCATGAAAAACATTATATAGATGAAGAAACTTTGGGCCGCCTGGAGAAAACAAATGGCAGAGGAAGTCCAAAAATATAAAGAAGAAAGCCAAGAGATTTTTGAAAAGTATAAAAAATATTAAAAATGGACATGGGAAATAAAATGGGATCTGATATAAGGCAAAAGAGAAAGGCAAATGTATCAATACAAAAAGAACAGCTCTAAAGGTATTTGAAGACAAATGCAGGCAAAGGCACATAGATATTGAAAATGTCACCCAAATAAATAAATAAATAACAACCTAAGTGAGAGGGAGTGTAGTAAAGATGATTGGTAATGTAGAAGTTAAACAAATAGAAACTAAAGTCATTATCTGCAAAGTGAAGGATTTAATCTAGAAATTCCAGCACAGGCAATGTTGCAGCATGATGGAACAATGAGTCCCCAAGTGGAGCAGGAAGTATCTAAAGAAGAAATACGGACATGGGAAGAAAAGAGAAATCTGATGTGTTGTGATATTTATGCAAAGGAGAAAGTAAAACTGATCAAGATAAAAAAGCAGCACTAAAGTTATTTGAAGAGAAATAAAGGCAAAGATATTCTGACATGGAAAATTTCACAATATAAAAAAATAAGAAAACAAAGGGGGGAGTAGAAAACAGGAATACTAAGGAAGAAGTTAAACAATTATAAACTGACATTATGGATTATCTGTCAAGTGAAAGATTTAGTGTAGAAAATCAATTTAGGCAATGTCGCAGTATGATGGAACAGTGAGTCCCCAAACTGAGGTGAAACAGGTGGAGCTGCAGGCATCTGAAGACATGTCACATGATGCTGCTCTGAAGCCTTATGCAGGTGACCATTATAAAAGTGCATTTAAAGTTGTACATCAAGAGATGGAGCAGGAAACAGTGGCAATTCTAATCCAGGAAATGTTGCGTTATGGTGGTCCATTGAGCTCCCATTTGAAGCAACATCAGGTGAAGCAGGGTGCATCTGAAAAGAATATGCCACAGGAAGTTGTTCTAGAACTCTTATTTATAATATCGAAAATGGAGAGCAAAGAAGGTGCTCTCAGTCTAGAAGAAAATGATGTAAGGGAAGAGGATCTTCATTTAATACAGATGGATAGACATATTAAGATCAATAAAAGAAACAGATTATAGAAAATAAATAAATAAGACCAAAATGTTTGAAGCTTGGTAAAACAGATGGATACGGTAATTGGGACTATTAAGAGAAATTCTTGAGATGTAACAGAAGTAAATAGGATATATTACCGTGCAGCAGCTGCAGTGGTGGTGCTGCGGTAGTGTTGTCACCTCACAGTATGACGTTGTCCTGTTCGATTCTCAGCTAGAGCGTCTTCTGTGTGGAGACATGCATGAATGGGCATACCTTCGTTGAAGGTTGCGCGTCAGAGCTGGCAACTCGACACGTAAAAATCTACTGTCAATCATTAGTGGACCGGAGTTCAGCTTTGGTGACCCCTAACCGGGAAAAGCCGAAAGACACAACATAAAAGTCTTAACACAAAAACACAGAGCAACAAGGGAAAGAAGGAAAGAAATAAAATACCACCATGGAAGCATTGAATAGAGAAAATTATAAAGTAATTAAGACAAGAAGTATCACTATTAGAAGAATACAGAAGATGGAACAGATCATCAAAAATACTTAGAAAGATAGATGTGATAAAAGCAATGCACAATATTAAAACAGAGCAGGATCTATCATGCACTATCACAAATAATAAACTAAAACTATCAGCACAGGTAGAAAAACTTAGAAGATGTGCAGATAAATACAAAGGAAACATACAAAATAAGCAATTCACTGATGAATTAAAAATTTTTATTGAGAACAGGGAAACAAAGCAAAAGGAATAGCAACACCATCAAAAAATGAAGAAATAGATGCATTTTGGAGAAATATTTATGAAGACCAAGTGGAACATAAAGTTACTGAATGCATATAAAATTTAAAAGAAACAGTAAGGAGTTGTCATGTGGATGCTATATGGGATTAGGTAACAAACAGAGATGAAGCAAAATTAACAAAAACTCCTAAATGGAAAGCCCCAGGCCCATAAGCAGTATCTAACTTTTGGCTAACAGTGCTAATATCTTTACAAAAAGATTTAGCCCTGGGTGTACATCCCGAATGGACACCAAGCTGGTTAACAACAGAAAAAATGAGACTCCTCTTTAAGAGTAAACCTGTAAGCCATCCTGTAAACTATAGACTGATAATTTGCCTTCCAATTATACACAAACTATATGCTGAAATTGATGCAGACAGAGTTTATAGTCATTTACAAAAACAATTATAGCAACAGAACAAAAGGGTAACAAAAGAAAGTCATATGAAACAAAGGATCATTTGTTGCTAAAGTTTTAATAGAGAATTGTAAAAAAAAGGAAGAATCTAAGTATGGCATGGATAGACTACAAAAAAGCATTCATCTGCGTTCCACATTCACGGATAAAGGAAAGCTTAACAGATTTATAAGATACACCCTACATTAATCAATTGCACAGCAGTGACTTTAAAACAGTGGCAAACAATTTTGCAATAAAGCCATGACAAAAGGCAAATTATTATCCCAGGGATAATAATTCAAAGGGGGATTTTCCAGGTTGATTCTCCATCACCACTGCTGTTTTGTGTTGCCCTTAAGCAATTAAGTTGTTTACTTAATTGATAAGGACATGGCTACAATTTGGCTCCAAGGAAACAGCATAATTTAAAGACTGCTCATTTGCTTTTTGTGGCTGACTGAAAATGGAATAGTTTATCAGATGAAAGCAGAACTGCAAGTACTTAAAACTTTCAAAGGTGATATAAGTATGCCATTTGGTCTTGATAAATGTGCAAAAGCAATGTTGAAAGTATGAAAGTTGCAGCACCAAGAAAACATCAATCTGAGACAGGAATGTGATATAAAGGATCTTGAGCAGGAGGGAGTGCATAAATAGTCTGGAATTAATGAATGATGGGCAATAAAACATGAGCAAATGAAAATAAAACTCATTAAATCAGGAATACTTCAGAAGAATAAAATTAATAGTAAATTATTTTTAATTAGCCTGTTGCTCCTACTGCTATGAAAATGCCCCAGCAACTTCCCAGATGTTGGTAGATTGCATCCTAATACAATCTGGATGTTTTGCTGGTCCTAGAAAGAACATGTTGAACATGTTAGTGTGGTGCTGGACAGACTAGTATGGTCAGAGTTAATTATTAAAACAAATAAATGTCAGCTAGGAATTGTAGGAGTATTCTATTTTAGTCAGTGAAAAATTTAGCCAGGGATTGCCGAAGTACATGCTATGTAGGAATGTTCCACCACTGATACCAGAAAGCAGATATGGTTTTCCTAAGATCATGTGGTGCTACAGCAAGTTTATATCTCTCTCTATTGCACAGTAGCCACTTCAATTACAGCCATTCCTCAAAAAACAAACAAATAAATAAATAAGGTTATCTGAACAGCAGCCTGCAAGTGGGCTACTTATAATATAGCATACCATTCCCGACACAACAAAAAATGTTTAGAATCACAAATAGAACAGTTCCACTCTATTAATATCAGTAATCTCTAAATAACACTAGTAAATGTTGCACAATATTCACACAATTGTGTTAATCTCTTAAAAAAAGAAAACATTTGTATTTTTTTACACTTTGTTTACTGAGTTAGTCCGACTAGATCAATGACCTTTTCTCAGGGGAGAACCAAGGTAGCATTTGTACTATCTAAGGGAAATTTGGCCAGAACACTGGGGAGCTTCCCCTATTCTTTTCGATAAATGCCATGGGATCTTTACATTCACCTGAGCTACCGCCAGCTCATGCAGATAGAACCTCACTTTAACATCTCATTTTTAATAAAGTGACTTTACAATAATGTACACAATGAGGAACTTACATACAATATTTCATTATATATGTATATATAAAATTATCTGAAAATTGTTGGACATACTAACCTGGTATTTGTAAATACTCATCTGAACAGGGTATATGAATTCATGTCTAGATTATGCACATGTATTTTTAAATATGCAACATCAGTGAGAGGAGGCAATGTAATATGTCTATTTACACCACTAAATTGCATGAAAACTAACATGCTCTAGCTGTCTGTGCCTCATAAACAAAAACATCTACAAGTATTTTACAGCAGGTGAAGAAGTGATTAATGGAACAATCACTAGTATTAGAAAACGTCCATATAAAGCTATACATCTATCTACAATGCAACAAAGGAGATGATAGTGAAACGTTATCCTTATACAAAAGCATTTTAGGATGGTGTATCATTTGATCACCTTGGTTACATGATGACTTCTTTTAGAAGAAACCTAAAAGGTATATGTCTGAGATTCTTATATTATTTTATAAGAGGACCAGAAGCTCAGAGTCATTTTATGCCAAGATAAATGGCCCATGGAATAATATTAACAGTTTTGTTAAGAGCTGCTAAGAACGTAAGCAGCTTTATAATTGGTTTATATAATTGCATGGGAGAGAAAATATTTAGCTGAATTGTAATATGGCAAGAAAAAAACATGACAAAAATTTTGAATTTGTTGTTTGTCTTATGCAGTCATATAACCAGGGTCTATATCAGATCATCGAAATGGCACATTATCGAATGCCGTAACGTCAAACTGCAAAACCCGAACCCTAACACTATCGAAACCTCAAAACAGCAAATTTTTTTCCCAGGGAAAAAATTTGCTGTTCCGAGAAACACACACACACCACAAGCACACTAAAAAGCAGCAATCCACACACATACATTTAAAAGTTATATCTAACCCTACACTACACTGCACATACACTAGTATCTATCCACTTACCTTAACCCAGACCCTAACCCTAAGGTCCGTCACTATCGCACACTCACCTCACCCACACCCTAACCCTAACTCACTTAACCCGCCCCTAACTCCAAATTGTCACTATCACACACTCACCTCACCCGCACCCTAACCCTAACTCACTTAACCCACCCCTAACCCCAAATTCTGTCACAATCGCACACTTACCTGACCCGCGCCCTAACCCTAACTCACCCAATCCGCACCCTAACCCGAACGTCTGCACAATCACACAATTACCTTAACCCAATCTGTAACTTTCCACCGCTTCGGTGAAAACAGCAAAGCCACAACAACGGCCAACCGAATTCTTTCCCTAGGAAAGAATTTGATTTTGTGCAGCTTTGCTGTTTTCAGTGTTCGCAATATTGGGTTCGATATTAGATCATTCGAAATTCTGCAGTTTCGATGATCTAATATAGACCCATATAACCATGGTCATGACCATGTCTGAAATCCAGTTGCAACTCCATCAAAATAACAGTATGTCTTATACTGGCCACTATATGTGTGTGGCTTTGAAAAACATGGAACATCAAACAGAACCAAATGATTATTGCAAATGAATTTAAACTGAAACATCAGGTTAAAATATGGTATATTATAATATGGTTTATTGCTGACATCTAGTGGCTAAGGTATATATTCACACTTTTTTTTTATCTTGAATGATATTTTTGAGAGCTTTACAAGATGAGATATTTATATTATATTTATAAATGAATGCACATTGGAATTAATGATGACAGTAATTTCAAAAATTTAGCTCTAGCGAAATGACGTATTTAATTGTTATGTCTTTATTGCTGTATAAATAATAACCATTTACATGTACAGATTACATTCTTGAAGAAGCCTATTACAAACTCTCTTGGGATGTATAACTGCTTACATTTTCCTAATAATAATAATTCTCTTTATTGTTAAACTAGTGCTACTTGTTTGGAATTTTATAACAATACAACAGGCAGCTGAAGTAAATTATCCTTTTAAGTCAGGAACAGCTGAGACAAAATAGCACCTAGTCCACATTAACCATTATGTGGTGCTGGGTAAAATTCCACACGAGTTATGGGACAAAACCAGCTTGTTAAAATGTATATGAATTTCAGTTTATTAATGATGATATAATATGATTGTTAAAAAGAAAATATAATTTGCATGCAGGGCTGGAAAAAAATACAGCTCCTAAGCTACAGTATTGCTGTTTCTTAAATTGCATTCTTTTAGTATGTAAAAAGAGAGAATAGTACGTGTTGCCTGAAGTTGAGGCATGTAGTTACTACAAAAGGAATTTCTTAGCCTGACTCCTCCATGCTAGGAGTGTGTTGTTGCTAGGGCAGGTTTGAAACATCCAAGGTCAGAAACAAGACCCCTTGGAAGCAGGTGGATCATTTATGGAAAGGTGTTCATGAGAAGTCCGAGGTGAAAATCACGAGGGATGAGGACATTTGCAAAGTTTCCTCTTTGTCAAAGTATCTGTAATGTAATAAAACTGCATGGCCAGTTTGATAAGAAAAATGTATAAAAATACAGTTTTGCTCTGTAAAGTGAGAATGCTTCATCAAAGGCTATGAAGCTTATCTTCCAGTGCTGCAAGAATAAATGTTCTTTTTGCACATCCTGAAATGTTGTTCTTGACTGAAGGCATATAAGGTAAATTCTTAATGTTATTTATTTATGACTATAACAAATGTATAAGCAAAATATTGAACCAGATCAGGAAGAATAGATCATACATAACAACAAGCACAAAACCTGCATGAATGCATATAGCATTTTAGTAAACTACTCAGATAGATGACGTGAAGAGACCTCAACACATACAGGAAAGATGCAACAGACTCGTACAAGGATATAGCCAAGAATGCACCATGCAAGTAACACAAAAATTAATTTTAAAATGGTATCACATTATGAACACCAAAATTGCAGAAAACTTTCTGGCATCTAATGCTTGAATGCAGTTAAAAAGATACGTGAGCTAGCAAGAAACTTAACTTTATGAACACATCATTTCTTATTAGTAGCTCTCCAACTGAAGGAATGTAAATTAAATATTGTAGTATATCTTTTAATTCCATATTTGGGCTGTATAGCATAGAAAGTAGGGCACCTATGCTTTATGGAGAGGGAAGCAGAGAACTGCTATGCAGAAATCACTGATTTCTGTCCACCTTCATGTGTGTAGCTGGGAAGAGACAACCGTCTTGAGCTTGCAGTACATCTTCAGAAACTCTGCCGACACTTCTGGACACATACATATACTGAGACCTTGTGTCATAAGTCATAAGCATATCCACGTGCTGGGCATGTGTTTTATGGCTGTACTGAAATTGCTTGGATCCTGCCTGCTCATTGGCTATAGTCTTGCTTTTTCCACCAGTCATTTCGCATGGGCTGCTGTTCAAACAGCTATACAAATTCAAGCAATGAGGATCCTTGGTAAGTATAATAACTGTGGGGATTGAGTGGGAGGTTTAGGCTTGGAGAAGGAATTTGAGGATTAACGTTAGGGACTGGAAGTGAATTTTAGGGTAAAGGATCAGGGGAGCAAGGTTTGCAATTAAGGTTAGGGAGCAACTGGGTGATTTAGGTTTATGCAGCAAGGTTTGGAATTAACGTTAGGGAGCAACTGGGAGATTTAGGTTTAGAGAGCAAGGTTTGGAATTAAGGTTAGGGGGCAACTGGGAGATTTAGGTTTAGGGAGCAAGTTTGCAATTAAGGTTAGGGAATGACTGGAAGTTTAGGTGTAGGGAGCAGAGTTTGGGATTATGGTTAGAATATGAATGAGAGTTTTAGGGAGAAGATGGCATGTTAGGGTTAAGGGGGGAGGTTTGGATTCAGACTTAGAGAGAGACCGGAACTTGCAGGTTAGTGTTAGAATTCCTGGCAGGTTATGGATTTAGATGGCTCAAGCTGTTGGGAAGTCATGTACATGCAATTATGAGCAAGTGGCAATGATCAGATGAGCCATGAACAACTGGTACACGAGCACCTGTAGAAGGTCTGTGCTGCATATCAGAACATTCTACACAGCAGTTGTCGATAAATGTACAAGAGTTATCCCACATACTGCATACATATTCACTGGTGCAGAAAAATGCAGCATGGACTGAGCACACAAAACAGCTCTTGAAAGGTATGCCTTCTTATGATCATGATCATGCTCATACTGTCCTGGTATGCCTCCACACAGAGGGTAACCCCAGGCATGACCATGACTGATAGCAGGTGGTGGATCAAAGCTCACTAGAAATTACTTTATAGCCTGAAATATATGACCTATTGTTACTCAGGGTATGAAGAAACAGTTGCATGCTGATAAGTATCCCTGTGTGTCAGTGTCCATGTGTCCATCTCTTTGACTGCTATCTGAGAACACAGTATAGTGTTCATTCCCCACATCCTGAAACCAGCAAGCAGAAATGCATACACAGTACTATGTGTTGATAGAGATATGTCAGCAGGCACAATCACAGGAGTAGTAATAGCCAGTTACCCTGAGATTGTAATGCCGGATGGGTCCAGCTGGCCTAGTTATCTTTAACCAATGTACAGCTGAAACACTACGAGTGGCAGAAGTAGTGGCAGTCCATCACACCTCTCAACTGTCCAGATTTTCAAAGAATATCCATATTTTTGCCTTATGCTTTTGATCTATTCCTCATAGAATTTGTGGTTTTCTGGCAAATCAAATGTGATTGAAGCCACTAAATAAAGACACACATTTCAGTTTCAGACTTTATACCCTTCAGAAAATACTGGCTAACACAAATTATGTTAATTCTAGCAACTTTCTAAGTTTAAAACAACAGTATTTAAAATTTGTCCTTATTTTTTGGGCCTTTGCCCCCAATTATTTTAGGCTTTGCCCAGATTTCTTGCTCTAAGAGATTGAGTGGTATGCCAGACATACTCGGATGTGGATAGAGGTAGAAGGGCATATATGTTAAAATGTGACATAATCTTCACACAGTCTAAGAAATTTGGTAATCTTGATCTCCACATTGGAAGAAATAATAGTCTTATCCCCCAAAAAATGTTTACTATTGTCTAGCTGTGTCACATGCCAAATCAGCAGTATGGTGAGTAATACTGACAGTTTCCTTCATTAGTTTAAACATTGTCTTCCTCATATTTGTCATTTCTGTCACAAGCTGAACATTTCTGACATTTATTTATTTATTTATTTTATTTTACATTTGTTAACCGGGCTAGTCCAACTGGATACATGTCCATTTTCAGTGGAGGCCCGAGGAGAAAATCTACTACATGATAATTAACAGTATATTGTCAAAATACATACACATATTCAACCCACGAGAGACAGTATAATACACAATATAAGAATAGGCATGGAGAAAAAGTACACAGTGTAAAGGATATGCAAGCATACACAATACTTAGGACATTTGAATGATAATAAGAGGAAGGTTAAAGAGATAATGCTTTTATTTGAGTAGTAGAATGGATAGAGTAATATAGATTATAATAGGATGTTACAAGTAGGCAATATAAAGTAGATTAGGGTATAGTTGCTAGATAAGTGAGGGCTTATCTTAGTAGTATAGGAAATACTAAAAGCATAAAGCTGGAAGAAAGAAAGATGTGTGCATGGGAGATGGTGAACAGGATGATCAGCTTGGGTAGTCACAGGAGCATAGCCAGTGGTTGGCTAGGTAGTGTTTTAGTTTAGTTTTAAATATTGAGACAGAGGTTTGGGATGTCAGGTTGGGAGGAAGTAGGTTCCATATTTTACCAATTGAGTTGGAGAACATAGATTCTCCTGCAGTATTCCTAGATTGAGAGGTTTGAATTAGTATTTTGCTAGATGGGTTTTTAGGTTGCTATAGGGCTTGATAAGGGTGGAGTATTGCCAGGGTGGTGAAGGGCTTTCTGGGCTATTGAATTAGGTGAGGTAGCTTTAGCCATCCTAGGTGGGAGGTTTTGCAGTGATGTGTTTTATATGGGGAGGATGTGGCAAATCTGGCAATGTTATTATAGGCTGATGTAAGTTTATTGATGTTATATTTGGATAGGTTTGTGTATATAGGGAAGCATAAAGTAGTGTAGAGATGAGATTAGTTCTTGCTTCTGTAGTAAGGAAGGATTTGATTCTATAAAGTGAACCTAGTTTTCTATTAGTTGTTTTATGGTTGAGTTGATATGAAAGTCAAATTTGAGTTGGTTGTCAATAGTTATGCCTAGGAGTTTGGTTGTTTGGTCTGGGGAGATAAAGAGAAGCAGTTTAGTTTTCTTAGGGTTTAGAAGTAAGCAGTGATTAGAGAACCATTGCTCTATCATTTTGGTTGGAGGCAGAACAAATGATGGTAATGGAGCCCTGAGGAACACCTAGGGAGGTTGGTAAGAGCTCTGAAAGAGCAGGAGAGGCATGGCCTGTGCCATTTCTGAGACACGCCTTTGTGCCACCTATGTAAGCTATGGACACAGACTCACCTGCACAATCAGCTCCCTTAAAGTGCTGGAGATTGTGTCCACAGTAATCAGTATTACTCATTCAGCAGCTGCATGGATTCAGTGAAAGAAACACAGACAATATTCAAGAAAACATCAGTGCTTATGGTGTAAATATGTGCCTTCCAAGAACCATGAAAAGTGACCCACCTCTCTGGTGAAGTCAACACCATCATCTGCCTCAACACAACCATGTTCTTCCACATGTGCATATAGACCCACAGATACAGTGGTCAGACGTGCAGATGTGATAACTTCACTACATAGTCAATAACCACAGCTGAGGAACATGCTATGACGTGGTCATTGCTGTTTTAGCCATGTGTTTGCAATATCACATTCAGATCTGGGGTCAGCACTATCACGCTGGTCCTGTGAGTTATCAGTGTCTTCAGTACCCTCATCAGCAGACACACAATTACAGTTATGCATGCTTCATGGCAGTTTCACATTCCTCAGCAGGTGCTGAGTGCCATCATAGGTTCATAGGTTCATAGGTTCATAGGTTGGTACTAGGCTATCAGCCCTAGGGCCTATACAAGCCTAGCCATAACAATTCCCTGGCTATTTCTTCCCACAATTTTTACTTTCCTGGACCCCTGTCTAGCAGGGCGACTGACATGATCCCTGGGGTGAATTTCCTTTCTCCCATCCAATCGTCAAGGTTCCTCTTGAAGAGGTCCAAAGAGGCACTCTGCTTTACATGTATGGGCAATCTATTCCAGAGTCTGGGGAGTCTCTGGGTCAGGAACCTATCCCTCTAGCATGTTATGTTTATTGTGATGACAAGGTTTAGATCCCTGGAGCGTGTAGCTCTGAGGGATTAGGATTTCTTTAAGTGTAGCATGTCCAACAGCTCTGGGTTTGACATGGCCTTGTATGTTAAGCAGAGATCGGCTCTGAGTAGGCGATATGCGACAGAGTATAGCTGGAGTTTTTAAGGCAGTCAGCATAGGGCATCTGCTTTAGGCCTGTGATTCTTTTAGTGAGGTATTTCTGAGGCCTTTCCAGTTGTTGCAGATGTCTTGAGAGGTACATATCAAATGGGGCGTTGTATTCTATAATGGGTCTAATGAGAGATGAGTACAGTGGGACAATGACCTCCTTTTTTCTGGATGAAAAGCCCTTCGTGATGAGGTGTGCCACATAGAAGGATTTCCTGACTGTTGTAGCGATGTGGTTATCGAAGGTGAGACCACTGTCCACCTGTGTCCCTAAGTCTCTTATCACACTTTCTGTGTTTAGTGTACTGCCACCTATATGGTAATTCATGGATACATGTTTTTCCCAAAGGGGATAACAATACATTTCTTGGCATTGAGCTTGAGCCCATGGCTCTGGCACCAAGCATCTGTTTCTGTAAGGCCCTTTTGTAGAGTATCCACATCATTTGGGGATTCAATAATGGCTCCCAGTTTGCAGTCATCTGCAAACTTTGTTAGCCAGAGTCCCTTAGTGTTGACCTGTACTTCAGAGAAGTAGATGCCAAACAAGAGCGGCCCCAGGACTGAACCCTGAGGTACTCCACTTGTCACTTGTCTGGAGCTGGATTTGGAGTCGGCTACTTTTACAGTGTGGGTTCTATCAGTAAGCCATTTAGCAACCCATTGGGTGACATAGGGATTAATGCCCAACTTAGTAAGTTTATCTATGATTCCAGAGTGGGGGATGGTGTCAAAGGCCTTGGCAAGGTCTAGATAGGCTGTGTGGACCACCTTACCCTTGTCCATGGCTCTGGAGACTGATTCAAAGAAATCAATCAGGTTCAGGAGACAAGATCAGCCCTTCACAAACCCAAACTGGGTGGGGTCCAGTGTTTGAAGGTTGCCAATGTCTTTGTTTATAAGTTCCATGATAATACGCTCCATGGCCTTGCAGATAAGGCTTGTCAGACTGATGGGACGGTAGTTTCCGGGATCCAAGGTGGATCCCCTTGTGGATTGGGATAACTGTAGCTCTGCGCCACTCAGTGGGCATGAAACCTGAGGTGAGGCTATGATTAAACATGACACTTAGGTGAGGTGCCAGTTCATATTGTAGTTCATGTAGTACACAGCCTGGGATGTCATCTGGTCCCATGGATGCTGTATTCTTGGCTTTAGAGAGTGCATTTTGTACCTGTGTGGCCGTTATTACTGGAATTTGGCAATCTTCGGTATTGAGATGGGCCATTTAGGGGGTGCGAGGGGGGTGAAGTTGGCACTGAATCGATCTGCCAGGATATTGGCAATATCCTTTGGATCAGTATATTTAATGCCATTCTGTTTTAGCTCAGAGCAGATCTGAGCATTGCCATTTAGATTCTTGACATAGTTATAGAATGCTTTGTGGTTGTCTTTGGAATCTTTGGCAATTTTATTTTCATAACTAGCTTTGGAGGATATTATGAGGCATCTCAGTTTCTTACTGAGGCTAGTAAGGAGTTTTTGCATCTTGGGATTTTCCTCTTTTCTGCAACAGTTTCTTCCTTTTGTTGTAAAGTTTGTTTATGGCAGGCGACCACCAGATTGGCTCCCTTTTTTGGATGAGGGCATTTTGGTTCTATTTGGGATGGCACGATTCATGCATGAGTGGATGTGCTCGTACAGTGCCTTAGTGTAGGATTCAGCAGTTGAACTTTCAGTTCCTGTCTGCATGTGTGTCATGAAGTTTGTCACTTCTGACTTGAGTAGCATGAAGTTGGCTTTGGAGAAGTTTTTTATGGTGGTTTCTTTACTGGGGGGTGGGGGTGGGATGTGGATGTTAAGGGTGATTAGCTTATGGTCAGACCTGACTAATGAGGGGGTGACCATAGGTATGGAGCATTGATTTCCCATGTTGGTAATGACCAGGTCTAGGATATTGGAGCCCCTGGTGGGACCAACCCCACATCACCATTTTCCATACCTGGGCTTATACCCAGAATCTGTACTGCTGATGTTTTCATCAAATGGTACATTAGAACCATCAGTCTCAGATGCCAGCTCCTCCTCAACAGATCTTGGCTCACTAATGGAGCCTGATATATGGGAAGCCCTTTCAGCAGCCTGCGGAGCAGCAGTGACACCTCAAGGGACTTTGTTAGCAACTCAGTGACAAATCTAGTACCTTCAACAAAGTTAGACACACCCATGTGAAGACAGGTCAATGTAAATGAGCAATTGTTACATATCAGTATAGAAAGCAAAACATACACAGCATAACTTACAATGTCGTCTTGTAATACAAATGTACAGATCTGACCTTTTAAAGTCTTGCACACTGATTATCCCAGACTGTAACTCTATCACTAATGAACCAAAACCATGTTATGTAAAATACTAACAAACCAAAAATGTGCTGGCTAGCAAAAGGCAAAACATATGGAACAGGAAATTCCAACAGTGGATGATGTCTGTAATTGCAAACATGATTTCCTCTGTTTATTTGCTAAGTTTTTCTGCATAGCCGCCTATTTTGAGCATTTTCTGGCTTGTTAAACTTGATTTCTGCATTAGTAACTGTATTTAGAGCACAACCTAGAGCTGTTTACTGAATTTTCTGTTTGCACTTATTTTTAAAATCGTTTTTTTCTCAAAACTTGCATTTTATCTGTCTTTGGCCTAGCACTCTTGTGTGGGGTCATTTACTGCACTGTTATAACTTGTTGATACTTGTGAACCACTGCTATCTCTGAAAAAACAAAAAAACAAAAAAAAGTCTTGCTTTTTTCCCACTTTTCTGAGATTTAAAAAAGTTCAGTTACAGGCTTGCTGTTCTTGAACTGTTTGTAAGTTTCTGTGAGGCCATTTTTTGCTTGGGCTAAAGGGAAGTCTCTCTGTTGATGTGTGGCAGTGAAAAACATTGAGCAGCCTGCCTGCCCCTGTGGGAGTGGTTACTGACTTGAAACTGTAGTTTTATTGGCCATTTTGGGTCAATTCCAAAACTCCTTCATCTTCCTCTCTTAAAACCCTCTTTTGCGCAGTTTTGCGTTTTTGTGCATAGTGCAACAGCGGGCAGCGCCGCCTAATTGGGTTTAAACTATTCCTGGCTCCACAAAGTCTGCTCTTCACTTTTTTCCTTAGAACTGCTCTATCTCTCAATTTAAACACCATATTCTCATTCTAAGGCCCTTCACTGGTCCAATTAAGTAATTCTATAAGTTAGCACTATTAAACCATAAGCACTACTTACTCTTATACTCTCTATGATTACCCTGTCCTCTATTGGTCCGTCTTAAATTCAGTTTCCCTATTACTCTAGCATGTCCAAAGGTCAGTCAATGGTTTCCTCTCCAGTCCAGCTGATGAATCTGGGAATTTTGAGGCAATGTCACAACTGTCTCATGTACACGGACAACCCTCTCCTCCTCCAAACAGGTTCAAATATATGTGAGAGATGCAACTATTTAGCCAAACTGGAGGCTGAGCTCTCTCATCTCAAAACTGGTGTAACCAGTCAGGAGGAGAAGGTAACCTCACACAACACAATTTCAGTATCACATAGTCCCACCACATCAGCGAACCAAACACATAAATACACAAAAACATACTCGGAGGCTCTAAATAAAAATCTACCTAAGCAACAGAGACCTCCAAAGCAGACATCCAAGCAAACGCTACCTCAAAACAAAACACACACAACACATAACCCACAAAGTCAGTGTGCCAAGCAGCCACAGCCCTTACGGCTGAATAACACACCTGATACTCTTGTTATAGGTGACTCTATTGTCAGACACACTGACGTCCCGCTCACCAGGCTGAATAAAGAGAAGATCACGGTGAGCTGCCTGTCGGGTGCTAGGATCTGACACATAATGCAAGCACTCAGGTCACTCCAAAGCAAATACAAATATGACTCAGTCATTGTACATGCTGGTGTGAATGACCTGAGACATACCTCCCTGGACTACATGAAAAGAGACATAGAGGAGCTCTCTGATCATGTAGCCCAGGCTGGTATGACCCTGACCTTGAGCAGCATCTTACCCTCACCTAGAATGATGCCACAGTACAAAGACAAAATGATCTATTTTAACAATTGGCTAAAATTTTGGTGTCATTCAAAGGGGATCCAGTGTCTGTCAGCCTGGGATGACATGCTCGACAAGCCACATTGCTTCGCTAGGGATGGCTTGCACCTGTCACCACTGGGCTTTCAGATATTGGCAAAGGCTCTTGCCACCCCCATAGTGCCTTTTTTAGGCAAGGCTCAAAAGTCAAACCCATCCCCATAGACAGCATAAGGAACAAGAAACTAAGGGTAATGCTGCTAAACACCAGAAGTCTTAACCTCAAGATGCATGCACTCGAAGCTCTCCTCAGTATGGAGAACATCGATATCTGTGCAGTGACAGAAACCTGGTTCAAGGCTCCAGAGAGCACCCCAGCACTACCAGGCTATACCTCATATCATGCTTCTCGGCCCCAAAACCTGGACCGAACCACAAAAGGAGGGGGAGTTTCCATATTTATCAAGGATATCCACACCTCCAGGTTAGTGGCATTGCACAAAGTATCAGAGACCATCCATGTGCAACTAACAGTGGGCAAGACTGCTTTTCAGTTTATAGCATCCTACAGACCACCCTCTCAAAGTCAGGAATCCTACTCGGCTTTCCTGAAAACATTGGAGAACATGAAGATCTCTCCGAACACCATTATATTGGGTGACTTCAACTACCCAAACATTGACTGGGAGCACTACTCAAGCCCCAGCACCTTAGCCCAAAGGTTCCTGGAAATTATAAACTCAAATGCTATGGAACAACTAGTCACCACTCCCAGAAGAGGGGGCAACATACTAGACCTGATCATTACCAACATGGGGACTCTATGCTCCACACCAGAAGTATATCCCTCGTTGGTAAGATCAGACCATAAATTAATTTCACTGGATGTCCACATCCCGACCCCACCCCCAGCCCAGAAAACCACAGTGAAAAACTTCTCAAAAGCGAACTTCTCACTTCTCAAAACTGAAGTGGAATCCTTCAAGGCCCCAGGGCCAGTGGAAACTACGGCCCAAACTGCAGAATCCCATATAAATGCATTCTATGGATATCTCCAGGAATGCATGGATCATGCTATCCCAAACAAAACCAAGACCCAGTCATCCAAAGGCAGGCGTCCAGTCTGGTGGACCCCTGCCATAAATAAACTGTACAACAGAAGGAGGAAGCTACTACATGATAGAGCAAAATCACTAATAGGGAAGGCATCTCTGATCAGTACTAGCAAAAAATTACGATCCCTCATAAAATCCTCCAAGGCCAGCTTCGAGAGAAAAATTGCACAGGACACCAAAGACAATCATAAGGCTTTTTTCAGTTATGTTAGAAACCTGGGATGCAACTCCCAGACTTGTTCTGAGTTGATTCTAAATGACAAAAAATACACTGATCCCAAAGACATCACCAATATCCTGGCAGACAGGTTCAGTGCAAACTTCTCCACCCCTTCCCCCCCAAAAGAGCAAGTATCTATCCCGGCAGAGAGCTGCCTCCCAAACATCTCAGATGCTCAGGTGAAGGCTGCCCTCTCCAAAGCAAAAACACTGCTTCCATGGGACCAGATGGCATCCCAGGTTGCGTCCTACATGAACTCCAAGAGAAACTAATCCCTCAAATAAAACAGCTATACAATCTCAGCCTCACTACAGGATATGTGCCCACAGAATGGTGTACAGCAACAGTGGTCCCACTCCACAAAGGTGGAGCCTCTACGGACCCTGTAAACTATCGCCCCATAAGCCTGACTAGCTTAGTCTGCAAGGCTATGGAGAGGATCATCATGGAGCTCATAAACAAAGACATTGGGGACCTACAGACACTAGATCCTACCCAGTTCGGCTTTGTCAAAGGCAGATCCTGCCTTTTGAACCTGGTTGACTTCTTTGAAACAGTCACCAAAGCCATAGATGAAGGGAAGGTAGTCCACACAGCCTATCTGGACCTTGCAAAGGCATTTGACACAATACCCCACTCGGGCATCATAGATAAGCTATCCAGCTTAAATATAAACCCCTATGTCACAAGATGGGTCGCAAACTGGCTCAAAGACAGAACCCACAGAGTGAGAGTTGCTGGAGCCATGTTAGACTCGAAACCGGTCACAAGTGGTGTCCCACAGGGTTCTGTCCTGGGACCACTCTTGTTCGGTATATACTTTTCCGAGGTACAGGCAAATGTGGGAGGACTATGGCTCACCAAGTTCGCAGATGACTGCAAACTGGGCGCCATAATTAACTCTCCAGCTGACACAAATATCCTTCAAAAAGGTCTCACAGAGACAGATAACTGGTGCCAGCGCCATGGTTTAAAGCTAAATGCCAAAAAATGTATAGTCATACCCTTTGGCAAAAACAATGTGCCCACAAATTACCACATAGGCAGAAACCCATTAAATACAGAGAAAGTTATTAGGGACCTGGGGACCCAAGTTGATAGCAATCTCTCCTTTGAAAACCACATTGCCAAAGTGGTTAGAAAGACCTTCTACATAGCCCACCTCATCATGAAGGGTTTCACATCTAGATCAAGAGAGGTAATCGTGCCCCTTTATTCATCCCTCATCAGGCCCATCATAGAATACAATGCCCCTTTTGGAATGTACCTTACCCGACACCTGCAGCAATTAGAAAGACCCCAAAAGTATCTCACCAAGAGGATCAAGGGTCTCAAACAGATGCCATATGCTGCTCGGTTAAAAAAACTCCAGCTCTACTCAGTTGCATACCGCCTACTTCGAGGCGATCTATGCCTGACATACAAAGCTATGTCAAATCCAGAATTAATGGACATGCTCCACCTCAGTAAATCTAAATCCCTTAGAGCCACACGCTCAAGGGACTTGAACCTCAGCACAGAAATAAATAGAACTTGCTGGAGGGACAGGTTCATAACCCAGAGGCTCCCTTCACTCTGGAATAGAATTCCAGTTCATGTGAGACAGAGCACCTCACTGAATCTCTTCAAGAAGAATCTCGATAAGTGGATGGGAGATCGTAGGTTTGTCCCAGGGATTACTCCCATGTCACTATTAGACAGAGGCACAGTAAACTAAACCTTAAAAAGGGCACAGTATACTCAAATCAAGGGGTGGCGTAAGCCATACAGAATCGGGCTAGGCTTATAATTGCCCCAGGGCAGATAGCCTAGTATGAACCTATGAACCTATAACAGGGGCGTATCTCTAGCCAAACATATTTTGTCTGTTCCCATAATGATCAGACACTGTAAGAGTTACTGGGTAGCTGTTTCTAGCCTGGAATTGGTCAATTTCTGCCCTACACTGTTGTGATAGTTCTGTATATGTAGGTTTTTATGACCTGCACTTTTTATACTTCATATGCATCATGTAACTGTATTGAACTGACAGCATCCAACCTCATTGTGAAACTACTTAGGCACTGACCTTTAAGATTCATCAAGGGACCTTAAAAGGGCCCAAAGGTTCCTGAAAACATTGGAGAACATGAAGATCTCTCCGAACACCATTATATTGGGTGACTTCAACTACCCAAACATTGACTGGGAGCACTACTCAAGCCCCAGCACCTTAGCCCAAAGGTTCCTGGAAATTATAAACTCAAATGCTATGGAACAACTAGTCACCACTCCCACAAGAGGGGACAACATACTAGACCTGATCATTACCAACATGGGGACTCTATGCTCCACACCAGAAGTATATCCCTCATTGGTAAGATCAGACCATAAATTAATTTCACTGGATGTCCACATCCGACCCCACCCAGCCCAGAAAACCACAGTGAAAAACTTCTCAAAAGCGAACTTCTCACTTCTCAAAACTGAAGTGGAATCCTTCAAGGCCCCAGGGCCAGTGGAAACTACGGCCCAAACTGCAGAATCCCATATAAATGCATTCTATGGATATCTCCAGGAATGCATGGATCATGCTATCCCAAACAAAACCAAGACCCAGTCATCCAAAGGCAGGCGTCCAGTCTGGTGGACCCCTGCCATAAATAAACTGTACAACAGAAGGAGGAAGCTACTACATGATAGAGCAAAATCACTAATAGGGAAGGCATCTCTGATCAGTACTAGCAAAAAATTACGATCCCTCATAAAATCCTCCAAGGCCAGCCGAGAGAAAAATTGCACAGGACACCAAAGACAATCATAAGGCTTTTTCAGTTATGTTAGAAACCTGGGATGCAACTCCCAGACTTGTTCTGAGTTGATTCTAAACGACAAAAAATACACTGATCCCAAAGACATCACCAATATCCTGGCAGACAGGTTCAGTGCAAACTTCTCCACCCCTTCCCCCCCAAAAGAGCAAGTATCTATCCCGGCAGAGAGCTGCCTCCCAAACATCTCAGATGCTCAGGTGAAGGCTGCCCTCTCCAAAGCAAAAAACACTGCTTCCATGGGACCAGATGGCATCCCAGGTTGCGTCCTACATGAACTCCAAGAGGAACTAATCCCTCAAATAAAACAGCTATACAATCTCAGCCTCACTACAGGATATGTGCCCCAGAATGGTGTACAGTAACAGTGGTCCCACTCCACAAAGGTGGAGCCTCTACGGACCCTGTAAACTATCGCCCCATAAGCCTGACTAGCTTAGTCTGCAAGGCTATGGAGAGGATCATCATGGAGCTCATAAACAAAGACATTGGGGACCTACAGACACTAGATCCTACCCAGTTCGGCTTTGTCAAAGGCAGATCCTGCCTTTTGAACCTGGTTGACTTCTTTGAAACAGTCACCAAAGCCATAGATGAAGGGAAGGTAGTCCACACAGCCTATCTGGACCTTGCAAAGGCATTTGACACAATACCCCACTCGGGCATCATAGATAAGCTATCCAGCTTAAATATAAACCCCTATGTCACAAGATGGGTCGCAAACTGGCTCAAAGACAGAACCCACAGAGTGAGAGTTGCTGGAGCCATGTCAGACTCGAAACCGGTCACAAGTGGTGTCCCACAGGGTTCTGTCCTGGGACCACTCTTGTTCGGTATATACTTTTCCGAGGTACAGGCAAATGTGGGAGGACTATGGCTCACCAAGTTCGCAGATGACTGCAAACTGGGCGCCATAATCAACTCTCCAGCTGACACAAATATCCTTCAAAAAGGTCTCACAGAGACAGATAACTGGTGCCAGCGCCATGGTTTAAAGCTAAATGCCAAAAAATGTATAGTCATACCCTTTGGCAAAAACAATGTGCCCACAAATTACCACATAGGCAGAAACCCATTAAATACAGAGAAAGTTATTAGGGACCTGGGGACCCAAGTTGATAGCAATTTCTCCTTTGAAAACCACATTGCCAAAGTGGTTAGAAAGACCTTCTACATAGCCCACCTCATCATGAAGGGTTTCACATCTAGATCAAGAGAGGTAATCGTGCCCTTTATTCATCCCTCATCAGGCCCATCATAGAATACAATGCCCCTTTTGGAATGTACCTTACCCGACACCTGCAGCAATTAGAAAGACCCCAAAAGTATCTCACCAAGAGGATCAAGGGTCTCAAACAGATGCCATATGCTGCTCGGTTAAAAACTCCAGCTCTACTCAGTTGCATACCGCCTACTGAGGCAATCTATGCCTGACATACAAAGCTATGTCAAATCCAGAATTAATGGACATGCTCCACCTCAGTAAATCTAAATCCCTTAGAACCACACGCTCGAGGGACTTGAACCTCAGCACAGAAATAAATAGAACTTGCTGGAGGGACAGGTTCATAACCCAGAGGCTCCCTTCACTCTGGAATAGAATTCCAGTTCATGTGAGACAGAGCACCTCACTGAATCTCTTCAAGAAGAATCTCGATAAGTGGATGGGAGATCGTAGGTTTGTCCCAGGGATTACTCCCGTGTCACTATTAGACAGAGGCACAGTAAACTAAACCTTAAAAAAGGCACAGTATACTCAAATCAAGGGGTGGCGTAAGCCATACAGAATCGGGCTAGGCTTATAATTGCCCCAGGGCAGATAGCCTAGTATGAACCTATGAACCTATAACAGGGGCGTATCTCTAGCCAAGCACATTTTGTCTGTTCCCATAATGATCAGACACTGTAATAGTTACTGGGTAGCTGTTTCTAGCCTGGAATTGGTCAATTTCTGCTCTACACTGTTGTGATAGTTCTGTATATGTAGGTTTTTATGACCTGCACTTTTTATACTTCATATGCATCATGTAACTGTATTGAACTGACAGCATCCAACCTCATTGTGAAACTACTTAGGCACTGACCTTTAAGATTCATCAAGGGATAAAGACAGCATCCCAAGTCACAGCTGAGGACACAAGGATCTCTTCTTCTGGAGCGAGCCAGATCTCCTATCTGCCTGCATTGTTGTTATACCAGTTTACAGACCTGTTTGCCATGACTTTTCATGTATATCACATAGCTGCCAATGACACTGTTTAACTGTGCACCTATGGACTTCACGACTGCTAATGTCAGCCTGCATGGCCAGCTATGGCCTGTTCCTGGCTGGTTTTGATCCAGCACTACAAACATGCATAGTGCCTTGTGTAGGTATAGCCTTTATAACCATGATGGCATATAAAGTGAGAATATGAAAAAAATGACTGTCTATATGTGAACTCTTTCACTAAAGACCACACATTATATTGCCCTGCTGATATAAATGTGCAAAATAGAATCAGGAGCAGTAGCTACATACTTAGAAGAAAAGCCTGCCACTAACATGGCTAAGCCACGTTAACTTCTTTTTAAGTACAGAAATAATTCAGCGCAATATGTTTAGTATAAGACAAATCTTATACTCATCAATATGGCAAGGGCTGCAAGAGTTCAAATAGATCTGACTATATCTAGCCAGTGAGGAAAGAGTTTAAGGACCTATACAGCTATTAATTCACCCTCACATGTTAACAATCCTCAATGGTTTAGAAGTAAGGTAGTTGTGCACCAATATGGAGATCACTGTAATATCTATGTTAACACATATAACAGATGCTGTAGCAAGATCACCTACTAACAACATATAGGTGACATACTGTTTCTCTTAAAATACACAACTACATAAAACCCTCTAAAGAAACCTACCATGGCTGCCCCAAAGTAAAACAAACAAGAGGGGCCCACAGCCGCAAAGGGTTTAGAAATTTCCATTAACACACATACAACACATAACATGCAGTTAATATATCGTGAAACCATGGTATTTCGAAACTATCCAGGTAAAAACGTCTGAAATTGTTTTGAAGTGTAGCATAAACACTCACTATAGCCAATAATATAGCTCCAACATTTATTGAGAATAAATGACACATAGGTATTAGTGAATTAGGGAATGCTCCTCTGTATTCTGAATCACTATAGACTCTAACCCCCAACCCCAACAGTTTGTCATAATCATATAGTAGTTGGCACACTCTTGTGACCTCTGAAACCTAAATATGAATTCAGGTCACTGCAGTAGATGTGGAATGGTCGGTCCACCTTTTCTTGTATCAGACTACTTATCTGTTGCAGCATTTCTTCCAGGTGCAAGGATGTCCTTGTCCTGCTTTACTCTTCAATCATCAAAACCATTACTGAACAGAATGCCTTCTTTGTAATGTACCTCTCTATGCATCTGATGCAATTTAAAAGGTGCCAAAGATTCCTAACTAGATATTCTTTGCTTTAAGCCATTAAACTCCCAAAACAGTCTATAACATTGGTTAGAACAACAGTGTCTTTTGTGGTATGTCTGTGTTTTTTGTTCTGTGGTCATGAAATGGTGTAGGTTCTCTGATAATGTACTGTCTAATGCCCTTGTGTTCAGGACACACATTTGTGTAGGACATGCATGCAGTATGGGCCATACAGAACCTGCATAACACAACCCAGGAGAGTTTTTGGCCAGCCATATGAGTCTACTTCAGTAATACCTCAGTCAAGGGACAAACATATTGCATTACCTATTGTTGTACTGATGCTATTGCACTTAGGCTGAAAGCTTGTGAAAGACTTTACTTGTGCTGGCAAAGGCCACTGTTATACAGTCAGCAAAACTCATTGCACTGATTAAGTCATCTTTTATGACAGCTATACACGTACTTGCACATGTTCCTAGCATCAGATCATAACACATTCCCATCCTGTACTTTACCTATGAGGACACAGTAACTTCTGTTCTCATGCAAATGTTGTTCTGGATTTTTAAATGCTACACATTTCAACTAGAATTTATCTGGATTTTTGTTTTTCTTCAAATGGCAAAAGTTGTATGACAGCCTTCCTGAACATGACAGAAGTACTCATTATCAACATTGCTACTGGGAGCAGAGAACATGAGGAGAGTACATTAACATCGTTACTGACAGTGGAGATTATGAGAGGAGTACTTATCATCAACATTGTTACTGACCATGGAGAACATAAGAGGTGTACTCATTATCAGCATTGTTACTGGGAGTGGGAAACATGATGGAAGTGCTCATTATCAACATTGTTACAGACAGCGAAGAACATGAAAGGAGTACTTGTCATCAACATAATTACTGGTAGTGGAGAATGTGAGTGGAGTACTTCTCATCAACGTTGTTACAGACTGTGCAGTATGCACCAGTAGTCTTTATAAGGAAAGAAGACTGACAGTCAGATTCAGATGATGCTTTCAGTCAAAAGTTGAAAAGATAAAAGTCTACTCTCCATACTTTCATGTGTGACATTATACCTAGCATTAAGTAGCTTATTATTTTCAGATTTCAGCTCAGAAATTTGAGAATCACACAACAGCAGGATTTTCTAGGACTTCTTGAACTGATCTTTCACTTTGACACGTGTTTATAAGCACACATAGAAAAAGTTAAAAAGTCAACTAATGGGAGACAAGTTAAAGTGATTTATATTTCATGGGAAACTCAGAATGAGATCTTTGGCTTGTGTGGTTGCTATATATTGAATAGTTCTGAAAGTAAGTTGTGAAACCATCTGTTTTTCTATCATTTGTGATTCTAGGGTATCTGCTATACACAGCATAGCATGCAGGTATATATATGTAAGAACAAGCAAAGTAATTAATGGAAAACACAAGAATGGTTTACTGAGTTCATCAATTTCAGCAAAAAGTCAGGAGATTTATTTATTTACTTATTTATTTGACATTTGTTAACTGGGTTAGACCAACTGAGCCAGGGGCACATTTTCAGTAGAGACCCGAGGAGAAAAGCTCCAGATTATTTACAAACTTTTGCATAAAATAAAAAAATTCCCTAGTTATATATTGACATGTGCTGTCCATTCTCTTACACTTTGGAATCTATGCCACAGAGTCATACATAAAAACAACAGCTCTCTTTATGATTACTTTGACAATTCTTTCCACCCATTTTAGCTGGTTTCTTCACAATTTTTTCAATCCCTTTGTAGGAGCAGCAGGGCTTTGCTGATGCAGGCATCTTCAATTAAAAACTTCACTAAATATACCCTGAAACTGCAACACTGTTTTTTTTTTTTCAAGACATTATGTACTTTTCAATGGTAGTTCAAAAAGATAGGCCATTTTAAACAAGGAACTGGTCTCATTCTACATGGAATGACTGAAACCAGTTGGAGTTCAAATACTGCAGACATTTTCCCAATAGTAAAATGCCTTCCAAGCATTATTACAGCTTTGCATAGCATTATTAACTCAGATAAGCTCTCCAGTGAAGTTTTGTCAAATGGAAAAGGTCTATAATTGTACTTTAAATCATTTATTCCAATTGTTCTTGCCATTTTCTGGATAAAGGTTTTACAAAGTTTTGAAGAAAGAAGTGAGATTCTTCTGTCTGCAGACACTTAATTAGAAGCAGGAGTTGTCAATATTGCTAACCTGGAAGAGGAAATAAAAATTCACAGAAAACAAGAGGAATATCACTTTTAAAGCAAAAATGGTTGCTGAACCAATCAATATGATCCCAATGTTCAGTATAACTACCAGATGGCAAAGAAAATGCAAATGATTTTTAATCCCCCTCACTACGCGTGACTGCTGAGCAATCCCTGGCATTTAGTCTGTATAGCAATCTGTTCAAAGCTTCTATTCTTACCTTTCCACAACTGTTGTTCCCTATTGGACTCCTGGACCAGCTCAATCCACCTACCTAAACCTGCCTGAGTATTTACTCTCCTGGGTCATCCAATTGCCATTGGACTAAAAGCCACAGCAACTAATATTCTGTTCAAAGCTTCTATTCTCACCTTTCCACAACTGTTGTGCCCTATTGGACTCCTGGACCAGCTCAATCCACCTACCTAAACCTGCCCTAGTATTTACTCTCCTGGGTCATCCAATTGCCATTGGACTAAAAGCCACAGCAACTAATATTCTGTTCAAAGCTTCTATTCTCACCTTTCCACAACTGTTGTGCCCTATTGGACTCCTGGACCAGCTCAATCCACCTACCTAAACCTGCCTGAGTATTTACTCTCCTGGGTCATCCAATTGTCCTTGGACTAAAAGCCACAGCAACTAATATTCTGCTCAAAGCTTCTATTCTCACCTTTCCACAACTGTTGTGCCCTATTGGACTCCTGGACCAGCTCAATCCACCTACCTAAACCTGCCCGAGTATTTACTCTCCTGGGTCATCCAATTGCCCTTGGACTAAAAGCCACAGCAACTAATATTGTATGTTACAGACAAATCCTTTGTCTTTTTGATTACTTTTTGTAAATACTTGACCTCTGCACCTCCTAGGTGCAGTAGTTCTCCTGCCATATCTGCCAGCAGCCATACACCCCCCCATTTTACTATTATTGTTCTCTACTGTCTGCCCCTAGATACTGTTGCTCCATTCCTGCTTTGGAACACCCCTCTATCCTCTTCCTTTTCCACTACTTTACTTTATATTTATATCCCACTGCTTCCATCTCTACAAGGCTCTTACAGACTTTGGCCACTAGATGGCAGTCTTTACCCACCTCTAATCTCACTTTATTTTGTCACCCTACCACTTACTCCAAACCTTTCGTGCTTGCTGCACTCCTCCCTTTAACCTTTCTTTTGCCACAGTCTTCTTAAACCTTGTACCTATCTCCTTCCTTAGTTCTTACAAATCTCTTTACCTAGTCCTCCTCACTACCCCCACTCCTCCTAGGCTTCCCCTTACTCTCCCAGGTTTTTCCCCTCTCTATTTACCTCCTCCCTCCATAGACTTATACCTTGACTTCTCTATTACTGTCTCCTATGCATACCTTCCTCCTTACTGATTGTTTCTTCTTACTACTCTCCTGACTTGGGTCTGCCCCGCTCTGTTCGCCCTGTGGGCTCACTCCGCTCCCCTACCCTACCCCCAATTCCCACCCACCCCACTACTCCTACACTTATACTTCACTAAACACACCCCTTTACTTCCCAACCAATCACAAAGCTCCCAATCACAAGGCCACTCCCCTATCTCTATCTGACCTAATAGTGCTAATTACCAATCATCTAAACCACACCCCTATTACCTATCCTAATTCCATCCTCTGCACTACCTCCCATTCTTACTCCTTCTCAACCTCCATTAATTTCTCTTATCTTATACTATAAACCCTCCCCATTCTCTGCTAACATCCTCCTTTATTTTTCTATCTTATCTCCTCATACTACTTACTTTCATCTAATATCTAATTTTTACCATGGCCACAACACAAAAAACTATTTTTACATACATGCTACTCTTAACTAGCACAATAGCCTCTCTAACCATACCCTATTCTCTCACCTTCTTTGAAAATCGTACTCTATTTAAACAGAACCCTCATTTCCAACAAACTCTACCATCTGCTTGTATCAACACCCTTACTCACAGTAACATAACCTCTACTTCTAACTATATACTCCCAAAATATCACAGAGCAACACACGTGACATACTTCACTTCCAAAAAAAGTCTTAATAATGTCCATAAAATGTTTAACACTAGACCAGGAAATTACCCCTCCAGGTTATAATATCCTTAGACACGGCCGCAAAACCAAAAAAGGTGGAGGTATAGCTATTATCTATAAAGCTAATCTCCAGGTTTCCCTCTTTAACAAGATTCCATCATTAGACACCAAATCCAAATTGTTATCAACCAAACTCCAAATAAACAACTCAAAATCGATCTACCTTATTTGTATGTATCTTCCCCCTGGAAACAATACTAATACTCTTGAAAACCTACTTAATTACCTATCTACCCAGCTACCACAAGAGACCATTGTACTGGGTGATTTCAACATAGACTGCCTCACCTGTAGTTCCCTGACCCCAACTAACCACATAAATCTATATAGTTTCTCTCAATTAATAAACACTCCAACTAGAATTCACAAACCTAACGGGAAAGAATCCACCCTTGACTGGACACTAACTAGCCACCTTAACAATTATACTCCAGGAACCCTTCCTGATAATATCAGTGACCACATGCTCACTTACATTATTAGACAAAAAGTTCAATTTCCAACTACTCATAATGTCAAAACTTCACGCTCTAAAAAATTCTTTAATCCTGATAGCTTTCTAAATGAACTAAAAGCATTTGATTGGTCACCACTAACCTATCTTGAACTTAATGAGGCTGTTACCTACTTTAACACTAACTTTCTTCAAATACTAGATCACCACTCACCTTACCGCTCTACTGGAATAAGATCCAAATCTGCCCCATGGCTAACTAAACAAACTAGGCAAAAAATGCTCCTTAGAAATAAAATATGGGCTAAATGGAGAAATACTAAATGCCCATCTGACCACCTCCTCTTTAAACAATTGAGAAACACCACCAAAAGAGATACTCTTAGGGATAAAAAAGACTTCTATCTAAACCTCCAACAAACTTCAAAACAAACTCCACAAAAATTTTGGTCAGGTATTAACAAACTTCTTCAGTCAGGAAACACTACTACTCCCACCCCATTAGGTTTCAACCAAAATAATTCCAACCAAATCCCTGATACCTTTAATAACTACTTTACAGAAGTCATTCAATCCCTAGCCAACTCATTACCTCCTTTAACTGCTTCTCCATCTAATTCCTCCAAGACTCTATCCCCAACCTTTCATATACACCCAGTTCCTACATCTCTTATACAAAAGCTACTTAACAAACTAAAAACCTTGCACCTCATCTGCTGACCTTCTCCCATCCGAATACCTTCAAATTGCCGCAAAAGCCATAGCCTACGCCATATCCATCCTCATTAACAGAACCATCTCTGAAGGCAAAATCCCTACCATATGGAAAGTATCCCACATCATCCCTCTACATAAAGGTGGAACCTCAATTGAGCGCACTAACTACCGACCTATTGCCTTACTCTCCCCATTAGCTAAGATAATTGAAAAATGTATTCACAAACAACTACTCAACCATCTACTACAAAATAATCTATTAGCCAACTGCCAACATGGCTTTAGACCATTCCATAGCACTACTACTGCTCTTCTCTCCTTTGCTGACTCTATAAACAAAAATCATAACAATAACTCCTTTTCCTCTGCACTATTCATAGACCTGTCAAAAGCCTTTGATATGGTTAATCATACTCTTCTTCTAGATAAACTAAAGTACAATTCTCTTGATCTGCAAGCATTACAATGGTTCAAATGTTATCTTTAAAACAGACAGCAAGCTGTACTCTGGGAAAACAATCTGTCTTAATTACTTCCTGTAAATATTGGAGTCCCTCAAGGCTCTATCTTAGGTCCCCTTCTTTTTTCCATATTTATTAATGACCCCACATGAACATACCCCAAGCCACCTGCATTCAATATGCAGATGACTCTACCTTAATCTGTACTGCTAATAACATATCCTCCCTCCAGTCCCTCACCCAAACTGCTTTCCAAAATGTTGAAAACTGATTCATGCAACACCGCCTTCTCCTCAATCCTAAAAAAACAAAACTACTGCTTTTTACTCCAACTCATAAGTCACCCATTCCAATCTTCACTATAACCTCTAACAATGCTACTAACATTGCACCAGAAACTATCACCCGCCTATTAGGTGTCACAATTGATAATCATCTTAACTATGACAACCATATTAACTCCACCATAAAGTCTGTCAACAAAAAACTTGGTACTCTCTATAGAATTAAACCCTTCCTTACCCCCTCAGCCAGGAAAACTATCACCCAAACCCACCTGATTTCTACCCTTTTCTATGCCTCTGCTATATTTACTAACCTATCTAAAAATAACATCTCCAAACTTTCTACCTGCTATAATAGCACAGCTAGATTCTTCACATCCTCTCCCTTTAAAACTCACCACTGCCTTAACCTTAAACAACTAGGATGGCTAGAAATACAGAACCATATACTCTGTCAACAGTTACTTATCACCCAAAAGATCCTATACCACCCCAATGACACCCCCATCCTCACTAATCTGATTTCTCCATATAATAATCTGGCTACACTACGTTCAGCAAATAAACTCCTTGTCTCCTCAATTAAATCTAACAACAAAGCTGGTGACTCACTTTCCTCAAACACTATAGGGAAAAACTGGAATCAGCCCTCTCCTGAACTATCTACCCTAGCATCTACCTCTCAATTCAAAAAACACATTAAAGAACATCTGAAAACTCAGTGGCTCTGTCCTTGTGCTAACCCTGACTGAAACTTTTATTTCCCTCCAGCTCATACCCTTCCCCTCTCCCCCATCTTTTGTCTCCTAATTTAGTTACTTCTCTTTTGCTTTCCGATTAGTAATAGGATAAAATTTAAGGACTTTACTCTTTCTGCCCACACCCTTTTTGTTTCTAATATACTTGCTTATTTACATTTAGTTTAACTTTTAGCATAATGTCTATAGTCAACACTTCTATAACTATATTTCCTTTTTTCCCCTTTTACCAATGTTACCACTGTATGATTAGTTTATATGGCTATGTTATACATTTTTTTTAACATTGTTATTGTTTTTGCTTGGAGCTTTTCTCCCCTGGCCTCTACTGAAAATGGACATATATCCAGCTAGACTAGCCCGGTCAACAAATGTAAAATAAATAATAAATAAATAAATTTCATGATATGTATCCAAGTAAGGACAGAGGTGAAACTGATGATATTTTTAGGAAATCTATTTTATAGGTAGCAATGGGAGAGTATTAGAAGTTCACTAAACCATCAATTGCAGGTAGTTTAAGACATCTACAGTGACTTTTTTTTACATTCCAAACTTCAGAACATTGACTGTTGAAATCACCACTTCATATACAAAGTTTTCTAAAAAACATAAGGAGGAGCTGACGTAATTTTACAACCGAAGTTATATAATTTGCACTGCTACTTTCAGAAACATAATAAAACCATTGGACCTCTTAAATACAATTCCCATTACTAATAGCTGTTCTCTGGGTCCCTGTAGGAGTCAAATTTGACTCAACAGTATTAGATGGATGGCACGTCTTAAAAACATTTAGCATCCATAGTAATTTTAGATGATAGTAACTTATTTCTCCACTGGCAAGTTTACCAATTAACAACTTCTTTCCCAAGTGACTGAGATGGTACTTATACTTCACAAGAATTCCTTGAATCCTCCCTCCACTTTTTTTCCTGTAAGGAAATAGTTCTCACCCCTTCATCCAAAGATATCTTTATTTACCAGCTACTACTCTAGAGCACACACATTTTTTAAATAGTTGGTTGAGTATCCAAAAAGATTGAAGTATCATTCTTTTCTCTTTAGATGACATCAACATTTCAAGATATGGAGTTGCATTAGATGGTTGCACTGTTAGTGAAACACTACAGGTAGTACAGGTTCTATTCCCACACCAAGTAGTTGGTTTGCTGTCACTGTAGTACTTCACTCCTGAGTGTGTTGTCCCTTGGATGAGATGTTAAACCAGGGTTGCATGTGCTGGATCTGGTGGTAGCTCAAGTGGATGTAAAAGATCCCACAGTACATACTAAAATGAGTAGGGGTCCATTATTTACATGACATATTTAAATTTTTACAAAATTCTATACATTTGCAAATTTACATTTATAAGACTTTACTCAAAATTTCAAGTAATTTCTTCTTTATATAATCTATTTATCACCATAATGCATTTTTCTTTAAATTGGCCTCCACTCTTTTTTCCATAACCATAGTATGATTTTCCCTAATATCATCAATAAGATCCATTTTACATTGAACATAATTTCATTTAGTTTCTCCTTCCAAATTACCCATATTACAAAAAATATTTTTTGTTCATTCTTATCTTATATTTTTTGTTTCTATTTTTATAATATCCATATTTAATTATTTCCATGCTTATGTCACCATTTTTAATTCTGCAAAATGTTTTTCTTCACATAATTTTCCATTAATTTGTGTACCCTTTTACACTTTAGAAGAACATGTTATGTGGTTTCTTCACCACAATACAAACATATTCTCTCAGTTTTTTGTAAGACATATTTGCTTTTACTGGCAACTTCTTTATTCCCAATCTCCATACCAAATCCTGACAGTCTACTTTATTCCTTCGCCACTTGTTTCTTTCATTTATAGCCATAATCTTTTCTTCTGGTAAATATTTCCAATGGTCAACAAAAAATATTGTACCATAAATAAAGAATGAAAGTGTTAAAATACTACTGGTTCAGCTTGTGTTCTTTAGTCAAATTGGAATTAATTTTTTTGTATATTCTTAAACCATGTTTTTGATATTCTTCTATCAATCTTTATTGTCCACATTTTCTTTTTTTTCAGAATTTTCCATTTTTTCATTAAATATTTATTTTTCTCTCCTATTTCTTCTTATTACCCCCCCAAACTTTCCCATTTATACTAAAACAGTACTAATAATTTCTCATTTTATTCATTTATCCATTTCAACACCTTATATAAATTTAATGAAGCTGCAGATGTTACTGGATTTAATACTAGCCCCCCTTCATCTTTATCCATATGTCATACTCCTCTCTTGACTGGATTCAATATAGATCCCCATATAAAAGTGAATATGACTTCTAACACTTGTTTTTCATGTATTATTGTAATAATATACACACTTGATAAATATGCTGTTTTTCCCATTAATACTGAATTTATCGAATTAGCTTTTTTAATAGTATAATCTATATGTTTTCCACAGACAACACATTTCTTTCAGTTCTTGTAATAAATTTTCCCATTACCTTTTCCATATTACCAAAACACTCCACAGAATGTAGAAACAAATGTATAACAAAAAATACTCACTAGAAGGCAGCAGAAACACCACAAGTAAAATAGTTCATAATTATTCATAGAGATTTAACACTTTCATCCAAAGACTTCATCAGAATAAAGAGCACTGTAAAAACCACATTAAATACACTGATAAAAAATTAGCACTTAAATACTTGACCAATCAACTAACAGTTCCAATTCACGTCTAAACAACACATTTAATAAGTGACAACTTTGCATGTTATCATGAGATTTACAATTTCTGAATAAATCTGAACTGTTTTACCCATGGTGTTTCCCATATTGTTTTATTACCAAACTGTATTTCCAGTATTGAGATTTTTTTTTCAGTATAAACTGTATTCATCCTATTTTTGTCTTATCCTCAAACCTTTTTTATCTTATTTACTGTCCATTTTCTTTTAAACAACCTACCACTTAAAATACGGCTATCCATACATTATTTTTATCAATTATAATAATATCTACATATGTCTTTCAAAACTGGAATATCTACACCTGTTTGTGTAACATACTTTGCATTCTTTATTTTATACCTCACCTTACTTACTACCATATTCATAGCTAAAGCAAATAACATAGCACTCATAGGACAGCCTTGTCTTATTCCACTACACATCCCTGTTTCTTTATTTAACCAGCCATTAATCAAAATTATTTTCTTGATTTACGCTGTCATACAAACTTTAACTTTACCACTAAAATTGTATGCTTCTATTAATTCCCGTAATGTCTTATGCTGTATAAAATCCTTTATTAATATCACCTACCATAAGTTTAGCATCATTTCTTCCATTGTATGATATCATCTACAATTTCTTTTACTATCATTAATAATTCTTGGAATACCTTTCCTTTCATACTATATACATTTATTTCCATTATATTTTCCATATTATTTTACAATCTTTGCTGAATTATCTTCATAAAAATGTTATAGTCTGTATTATTTAATATTATTGTTCTACAGTTTTATTGTTGGTCTAACAAAAACCGTAACATCAACATTCTTTCCTCTGCACTCTTTATCAATCTTTCTAAAGCATTTGATATGGTTAACGACCAGCTACTCATAAATATACTCAAATCCTCCTCACATGATGCACTGGCTATAAAATGGTTCCACTCTTACTTAGACAATAGACAGCAGGCTGTGCTGTGGGATAATAATGTATCTATTCACCTCTCCATTAACCTTGGTGTCCCTCAAGGCTCCATATTAGGCCTGCTACTATTCTCTATTTTCATTAAATACCTACACTCAGCAATTCCTCAAGCTACATGTATACAATACGCAGATGACTCCACAATAATATGCTCAGCTAATTCACCATCTGAACTACAGTCCCTAACCCAAAAGGCATTTAATATAGTTGAAAAATGTTTTTTACAGTGCTGCCTCCTGTTGAACCCCCAAAAAAACAAAACTTTTACTCTTCACTACTACCCGGAAGTCCACCCCAGTAGATTTTATAGTCAGGTCTAATAATGGCACTCTCATATCTCCTGACCCAACCACCAAACTCTTAGGAATAACAATAGACTGCAACCTTAACTTTGATACTTATATTAACAACACAATAAAAACATTCAATAAGAAACTGGGGTCCCTCTATAGAATCAAACCCTACCTTACACCATTAGCTAGAACCACTATAGCCCACAATCATTTAATCTCCACACTCCTCTATGCTTCACCTATATATACTAATCTGTCAAAAAATAACCTCAGCAAACTGGCAATCTCCTGCAATAATATTGCTAGATTTGCCACTGGCACTCCATTTAGAACCCACCATTGTCTTAATCTAAAGCAACTTGGATGACTAGTGCTACAAAATCAGCTTCAATTTTACCAGATTACTATTGCCCATAAGTCCCTTTACCAACCTACCAATACTCCAATACTCTCTAGCTTTATTACCCCATGCAAAAATCTTAAAATGTATGCTCATCAAATAAATTGCTTGCTTGCACAAGTAAATCCAACAACTTGGCAGGAGATGCTTTTTTTTCTAACACTGTTGTGAAAAACTGGAACCTACTCCCCTGTGAACTTTTATCACTGTCTTCAACATCACTCTTCAAATATAACCTGAAACTATACCTTAGAAGACATTGGTTATGCCCCTGTACTAACCCCGACTAGCTCACCATCTTTTTATTTACTGGATACTGCTCTCCTTTAACGCTTCTGTATTAACTCCAGTCTTTCTCCTTAATAACCAAAGAGTCCATGATCTTGTAATTTAAGCTAATGTATATAGAAACATCATACTAATGCATAAAGTTTTATTTAGTATTTGTGCTAAGATTTTTAGTACGTAAGGTATTTTATTATTATAATTTATTACATTATTGTACTGTGCCAACATTTTTATAATTGTGTGTTTTTGGAGCTTATCTCCCTGGGCCTGTACTGAAAATGGACATGCATCCAGTTAGACTAGCCCGGTCAACAAATGTAAAATAAATAAATAAATAAATACAGTTCTTTATTTCTTCTTTTTTGCCATTTTTCCAAATAAATGTTAATAACCCATTGTACAATTCCTTATAACAAAAATCTTCATTTAACCATTCATTTAAAATGTATAATAAGTACTCTTACTGCTATCCCATTAAATGTTTATACATTTCATTCCCTATTCCATCTGGACCTGCTACTAAATCTATATTAACTTGTCTAAGAAGTTTATCTAATTCATACTTAGTGACCCTTTCTCAATTTCTTTATTTACTTCATTTGAAAAAACTTTTAACTTTCAATATTTTATTACAATCTTTCATTTTTTCTTTAAACATTTCTTCCACATAATAAACTACGGTTTCTGTTTTTCATTTCTTACTATCTCTCCTTCTTTATTTTTTATCCCTCTCTTTACACTACTGTCTTCTTTTAGAATATTACCCAAATATGCTTTCACTTCTTCTTTCTTTCCTTGTAATAAATATCTTTGTTTATATAACAAATGCTTGATCTTTTCATAATTTCTTTTATATAACTCTTTTTCTTTCATATAATACTCACTACCATTCCTTTCTATCTTTTCAAGCTCATTTCAAGTATATTTGTACATATCTTTCTTTCTTTCTTTTTCTAGTCTTCTACTTTCCCTTTGCCATTAAAAAAATTCCCTTATATTTATTTTTAAATGTAATCCACCATTCTGACCAAGTAACATAAAATGTTTCCATTGTCACATGACCTCTCCATAATTATATACTTTCTTCTTCCCCTTTTCGTTCCATTCTTTCTCGTGCATTCTGTTTATTCTTTTTCCTATACTTATGTGTTCTTTAATTTCATTTATATCCATTTATATTGCTAAAGGATCTGTAAATCATGTTATAACTGATTCTTCTTCTGCTATCCTTATTCCTTCACATATTCTAAAATAATCTATTTCTGATGTAAGAACACCTCTTATATACATCCAGAACTTTCTATTCCAAATAACCATCTTAAAAAAACAACAACATATATAGCAATTATATAAACAAGTAGGCCTGGATCTAGTCTATGCTAAGAAACAAACAAGCAAAAACAAACACAGTGAAGATACAGTTCAAATATTCAGGCACTATAAACCTTTATAAAAAACCAACAGCTCAGAAGGGGAGAGGGGCAGCCTCTTCTCCCACAAGTGCAGTCCACCAGTCCTTCTTAATGTAAAATAACTGGCCTGAAGCCCAAGTGCCTAAACCAGAACTAATACACTTGGACCTTGGATTCTTACCACATTGCATTACTTCAATCATTTTTCTTATCCTTTCCTCATTTTTCTTTATGTCCCTTAAATCACAATTAAAATTTCCTGTTATTATATTCTTAGTTACCACTATATAATCCAGCAATTGTTGAAATAAACTCTTCCTTTCTTTGTGTACAACATTGTATATGTTGTAATACTACAATTCTAAATATTTTTTCTTGCCATCTGACATCAATGATAGTTAATCTTCTCATTCTTACTAATGTTACATCCAATATCTTTACCATTCTCCTACATAATACTGCTATTGCTGAACAACATTTATTTCCATATTTCATATTACATTTCTCTCCCATATTTTTCTGTTTGCAATCTTTCGTCCTCTACTAAACATCTTATGTCTTCTAATACAATTATATCCATGTCACATTTATTATACCATTCTAAAGTTCCCATTATTCTTAATAAATTTTAATACTATTTACATTTACTGAAAGAATTCTTAAATGATTACTCTCCCTTTTCTTTAATTTATGAGAAATCTTTTATTCTTTTTAATTTTCATTACCCATTTCCTTTCCATTTTTTCTTTAAAATTCATTCCTTTAAACTTACTTTTCCTATCTTCCACTCTTTTTAATAGGGTTATTTTTTCATGTCACTATTTTCCAGTTTATATCTTCTTTATAACTAATTTCTGATTTTTTTACATCTCCTCTCTGTCATCTTGTTCCTTATTTCTATTTTTTTCTTCTTCTAAATTATCTTTAATTTCAATTTCCAAGTCTTTTTCAGTTTATTCTGCCCTCCCCATTTTTTTATAATCAGTAACTTCTTTTTTTTAAAGTCCATCCATAAATACCCAGTTTGTTGGCATTTATAACATTCTAATTCACATTTTTGCATTGTCCTGTTTTTTTAACATATATAACATTTTGATTAAAAATATTCACAAAATGTCATTCTTTCCACCAAATAACATTTTTATTTTACTGCTTCCCTATTACCATCAACTTTTATAACACTTGGAATGTGCACAATCTTTTCCATTTCTGTTCTCAAAACAAACATTACAATTCTATCCCCCAGACCATAAACTTCTATTGTCATAAACTTTTGAAATGTCATCACGTCTTTACAAACATTTTTAAATGTAAATATTTTTCTACTGCTGTCAGAATTGCATGTAAATTTTTTTTGTTCCCCTACCCCCCAAAAAAAACTTTTAGCACATAATTGTTCCATGAGTTATCATTTTGTCTTGTTTCACATTCACACACAAAAAAAATTTACATTTTCTGAACAGTCTCAAAAATAACGTCACTGAAAGTTTTTTTATTTATCAAAATAAAAGCTCTTACCTCTTGTACCTTGACACTTAGATGTAAAACTATAGTGTCCCATACCTCATATCTGTTTAACTCAGTGTTCTTTTTACTTTGTATTTTCACCATGTAATTTCTCTTTGGATCATTATCTCTTTTTTTTTCTTTTTGTTCTTGCATACTCCTGACTGTTTCAACATAAGAGTTTTTCTTTGGTTCAACAACTCTTGTAATTTCCTCTGCATCTTCATTCTGGATTTTGTCCATTATTTATCCCCACAGTATGTCTTCCTCATTTTCCAGTTCACTTTTTAACAATATCTCTTGTAATATATTATCCTGCAACCCTCCTGACTAAAGGGTTGTAACTATACACTCTTTCTTTGCCATCAATTCTAATTTGGCAAACAGATTTGCCTGAGACACTATCTCCAAATCTTCTTGCTGTGAGCTGGCATTTGCCTCAACTCTCTCTATCAACTCCTTCATGTCACACAGTGTCCTCCCAGCTGCCATTGTGCTAGGTCAAAGACATGTGAACATAATTGCAAATAGCTCTTCCACCATTATTGAAGCAATGAGTAGGGGAAGTTTCCTGATGCCATGGCTAAATTTCCCTAGTAGTATAAATACTACCTTGGGTTTCCCCTGAAAATAAGCAACTAGACTAGTGAGACTAGCTCAGTCAACAAAGGATAAATACAATTCAAATGTGTCTCAGTTTTGTTATATTAATTCTGTCTAGATAATGCAATGACCATACATGCCTTATGCCCTTATGAAAAAAGCCTATGCATGTCTTCTTTAATGTCACATAAGCTATCACCTCTTTAAAAAAATATTGAAATCATTTCTCAATCAATTCCTGAAACTATTTTTTTTCATGAGTGGAGCTGTTGTATAACTTTTCTCATAAGGTTTATCTTTAATCCCCAAAACATCCTGGCCAAAGTGTATGGGGATTTCCTTCCTATCCATGGATATCCATCTCTTCTTTTGTTTTTAAACGGAAAATGATTCAGTTCTTAAAACAAATATGCCCAAAATGAGCTTTTCCATTCTAGAAACTATTTAGCACCTCAGAAGAAGTCTGGAATTTACCTTTAAATGTTACTAGTGTCAGAGTCTTTAGACTGACATCCCTATCGATAGAACTGCTGCCATTCAAGACTATTCCTTTTAAAGTCACCTATAATAAATTCAGTAAAATAAAAAGAATGAGACTCACTAGGGCTCATCTTCAAATGTACTAGTTTAGAGTGTGGTGACAAAATTAATGTAGCATTTTCTTCATCCAGTATTTTTTCAATAATGATACTAGCTTCTGCATTTTTTTTAATATTCATCAGCTCATAACATTTGATCAAATAACTACATTTCTTGCAGTTCAAAGAATCCTCTTCAAGTATACTGAGGTTAATAACAAACATATGTTAATTGTTAAGTATTTAACATGTTTTTGTTCTAATAAGTCCTCAAGGTAAAAATAATCAGCATTTTCTATAATCGTGGTAAAACTGTCAATGAAATTTACTTACTAAGGTTCATAGAAACAAATTAGGTTTAAAAATGAAATCCTGAAAAAAATTAATTAGCCACTCCTACTCCTCTCAGGTAATATACTTAATGAATAAATAATTGTGATAATAGCATATGTGCATCACTAAGACATTTTGGGTGATCTTTAACCCCATAATCACATAATCATGTAGACCCATACACTGTCGCAACTGTTTCAGATGCAGAGGACATTACAAAAAGAGTTGGTGAACCAAAGAAAAACATTTAAGCTGAAACAGTCAGGAGTATGTAAGAACAGAAAGAAAAAAGAGATGATGGTCCAAAGTGTTCAAAATGGACATGGCAATTTTCAAGAGATTGAACCTAACAAACCATAAAACAAACACAGACAATTCCTGCACAAAATCTATCCTAAACACTAGGAATCAAAAATATAATAAATTCATAGCCCACATCTTCACTTGTCCCACTTGAAACATTGTCTTAAAAAAAATCAGCACCAATACATTGACCAATTTTCAGAAACTTAATAAAACAAATAATAGAGTTAATGGTAATAGTTTTAATCCATATATTTCTATATCTATATCTTAAAACACACACACACACACATCACATACACACACACACACACACACACACACACACACGCACGTGTGTGTATGTGTGTGTGTGTGTGTGTGTGTGTATATATATATATATATATATATATATATATATATACACACACATGTATATATATATATATATATATATATATATATATAAAATACACTAAAATACAAATCAACAGAGTATGAAAGTTTCCTAAACAAGGTGTGACAGGTGATGAATTTAACATAAATCACAATCCTGATAGCTAAATAAGTGAAAGATAATAAAGACATTTTCACTCTACATGCACAAAACAGTGGAATGCTATATAATGTTAGCAAAAATTGTGCCTTATTGTGTCACATATTAAAACATCAAAGTATGTAGATCATCTGTGCACTGTTGGTGACACTTTACTCCTTCAGCATAGGCTAGGTTACAGATTGAGTACCTGTCTGAGTTTTGTTGGATCTAGAGAAAAGGAAGAAGGTGAATTTCAATTTTCTGTCTTTTTCCTGAATTTATGCAACTTCAGAGTTATATACAAAGCTTGTGGCAAGGGGCTTGGCTCCATGTAGAAGAGTGCAGGGTACTGTCATCAATGCAGAAAAATGAGTATGTTTTTTATGATCCTGGGGCTGTTGAAAGATTTAGACCTTTTTGTTTTTTGTAATCATGTCAGTTAAATTCTGTAAATTACACCCAAAGCTCATATTAGAGATTTTGCTATTAGCAACAACTCATCCATTACAGACAGATAACATGTTTGTCAAACGGATGGTACAGGACATGCTTCAGTAATAAACCTCATCTCTAAAGGGATTTGTTCTTTATTTCCATTTATATTATGTGACATACATGCAGAGTAAGATACTTTTACATTGTAGTCTTTCACTGAAAATGGATTTGTTAATTTTAAATAAAGCAACTAAATTGATTGGAGATTTCAATAGCTTTAGCAAAGTAATGTAAAAAAAATCTATAAACCTACCAAAAAGAGTGAAGGTACTTCCAGTTTATTAAAATGCATCACCAAATTAAAACTCAAATCCAGGTTTTATTAGCTAGCAAGGAAAATCCTGGGCCTTCTTCCTCTCTTTTCCTACTTGTCTTGTTAGCCCACAGGGGGGGACCCTTTAAATAGTGAGCACTAGCCACAGTCATCAGTGAGACCTAATATTTCCTAAGTAACATTTATAAAATTGAAAGGGAAAACAAACTAAACTAATTAGAAAGACTTCTCAGCACTGCATCAACATTATGGCATATATGTCAATGTTTCTACATAGGACTGTTCCCCTTAAAAATACAAGCACAAGACACCGACTGGGAGATGGAAAGTATTAATTCCAAAATACTACTCAGTGGTTATTATTTTCTTGATTTTGTTTTACTGTTTATTTTTTAAAGGTCATTATACAATGACCCCCCCCCCATTAATATTCTAAAACATGCACACTGATTGGTCAGCGTGCCCGTTGTAAATCAGACTTATACTAATGGAAAAAGGCCCGATCGCCCGGACTTTTTCCATTAGTATAAGTCTTGATTTTTTTGTGTTTTTGGTAGAAACGGAGAAAGGAAGTGCTCCGTTGCTGTAATCTCGCTATGTTAAACGAGTTTAACATAGCGAGATATCTCAAAAAAAAAAGCAACAGAAATCTTCCTTTCTCCGTTGCTTTTTTAAAGCTATCTCACAATGTTAAACTCTTTTAACATAGCGAGACACATTTAAAAAAGCAACGGAGAGCTTCCTTTCTCCGTTGCTTCCACACACAGCTCTGATATACTGCATAAGCATATGCATGCACAGTACATCAGAACTGCTGCAGAATACCGGACAGCTGCGGAAGGGCAGCACGGAGGCATTATACAATGCCATTATTTAAGAAAAGTAAATATTTTTTTTTTTATAATAATGTCATTGT
>NC_056725.1:177408633-177468633 GCF_019279795.1 Protopterus annectens | reverse complement strand
TACAGTGACAGGTGTTTGACAATAACTTATATCTCCTGATTGCTGGCTAAACATCTGGGATCATCCCACAGACTTACCAGGAGGACAGGCAGCGGATATGGGCACATATGCTAGACATTCTGGCCTCATCTGTACAGTTGTGCGGTATGCTCTGTATGCAGCCTAATTCCACTCCCAAGATTCAGACCATGGCTGTGTCTGCTACAATTTAACGACTGTCCATTACAGTTGTGTCTGCTATATAGATATTGCTGCATATCTCCTATCTGCTTTCTGTCTTATTAATCCCCTGTGCTTTTACATTCTTACCTTGTATTACAACACTCATATACAGATTTCCTAGACAGTTATATGTTATTGGACAGTGTGGGTGACAGTGATGTGTAATACCTCATTATTCAGGGCAACTGCATATCATTTTTGTATTTCTGGGCACAGTGTTGGTATCTGACAGACCTGTGGCAGGAATGTTTATTAGCACTACTTGAATGTTCCCACACACAGTACCAGAGTCAACATTACTATTATGCACATACATCTCACTCTGTTACTGTACACACTCTGACCACAGCTTGACAAGTTGGAGTATAAATGGGACATGTGTGGCTTCTTAGTCACATAAGGTATTGGGGAGTTGCAAGTGTGCCAGTTTTGTTCTCATAGCTGTGTGTCAATCAGTTATATTTTCATGTTTGCTGCCTATACGTCTGGGATCATCCCACTGATTTCCCAGGGGGACAGGTTGATAGGAAACAGATATGGGCCACTTTAATAGACATTCTGGACATATCTGTACAGTTGTGAGCTATGATTCTGCATGCAGACTACTACCACTGGCAGGATTTGAATCGTGGCTGTGTGTGCTAAAAAAACAGCAGCTCACATCTCAGTTGCATGTGCTATTCGTTTTTTGTTGTTTGTATTTTCCCTGTTTACTGTCTATGTGTCTCTCAGTTGTACTAAATGGCCTCTGGGGATTACACCTGCCATATACAAGCATTCCTACACATTCAATTTATGGTGCAAGGTGTGGGTAACAGTGCTTAATACTACAGTACTATTACATGATTGCATATCTACATTACCATATGATACCAGAATATACACATGCAGTCCAGCAGTTAGACCTGTTTTGTCAGGCTATTACATTTTTATTGACTTGCAATCAATATGAGACTCTTCCTGCCATATTCTCTAGTGTATGCAGTACTTGCCTTGAACAATACAGATTTTATACAAGCAATTAATTTACTACTACTTTTATTTTTATTTCCTATGACAGTAAATGCATGAGTATTACTGACCTGCCTCGCAATCTCATCAGGTGACTGATGTGGGCCTTCTGGTTCATGGCCCACTCCACTGCAGCTGTGGGGGACATAAGAGGAATATTTAGCCATACCTATCCATGATCTACCTCAGCTGGCAATTTTTACCCACATACTGGAGTGATACTTACACACGACTGGAACATCCCCTGATGCTCTAGCCTCTTGGATCCACTCCTCCAAGAGGTCCCCCTTCTGCCGCTTCAGGTTGGCATAGTGGTACCTGACCTGCTCACCAGTTTGGGGTATGCCAGTGGCACTAATGAGGTCACAGGTGAGATGGTCCAAGGCCTCTGCCTTATATTGGAAGCCCTGGTACTGGCCCTGCAGCAGTTTCTGAACATGGTCTTTAACTAGGAGTCCTGCCATGACCTTGGACTCCTGGATGTACCAGCGCTGTGCCCGGAAGTGCACTCCTTCTCCCCTTACTTCCATAGTACTTGCAAGGGGAAGCTACAACCAGTTATGAGATGTATTCACACCTCTTGGGTTTAAGTAGGGCCGATTCCCCGCACTTTTCTGTGATTGGCCATTTTTTTAAAAGGATAAGCTATGGGCAAACCTGCTTACCTAAGGTTGGCATTGTTTAAAAGGGCATACCACTAGGCGCAATGAGTTAGCTGGTCTACACATTGCTCACAACTCCTAAGCTGGCCTGTGCAATGCTTAGCATTGCTTACATTAGACTTTCATTATAATGCCTTTTTGGCATTGTGTTATTATTCATTGCACCTTATATGTATGCCTGGTAGCCATGGTTAATGTGTACGTACACTGTGTGGGGTCCTTGTGTTTTATTGGGGACTTCAACACTCTATTACAATTACTCCTCACTTCTGGGGTTACTGCTGTACTCCAGTTCACATGTTTATGTTATTTAGTGGGTTATGGAACATATGACTGTATACTGATTCCTTTCACAGGTTCAGCTTGGTTATACTATGGTGAGGACTTGTTTGCTACTACCTCATTCTTCTGTACTTCTGTGATGTCTTGGTCGATAACTACTGGGACTATGGTGTATGAGGTCCTGGGTTTGAGACCTGCATGGTTGTTTATTTTGTTGATGGGCAGAACAAGGGCAGTTGGATACAGGGTGATTAAGGCTCTTTTGAGCAGTTGTAAGTGGGTTTGTGTGATGGTAAGTACTGCTAACCTGCCGTTACATCTGCTTGCACAGTGTTAGCTTTAGAATTGCTTACCCTGTGTGGGCATTGCTTACCGCCATGCAAACGGGCTTAAGCCCACTTACTAGTGCTTATATGTGCTTACTACTGCTTATTTGTGCTTACACCTGCTTACTAGTGCCTTATTCATTATGACACTGACACCTCACATGTGCATTTACTGCACTACTCCAGTTTATAAAAATATGTTATTTAGTGAGTTATGCAAAATAAATATTCCTCATAACATGCTTTGCCATGGAAAATGGAATCTGCTGCAGTGGGACTCGAAATGGGAATGCCTGCTCATAAGGTGAATGCTCTATCCACTACACTATTGTTATGCTGCCTCATTTGCATATATCTCCCTTGTTATCCTCTTCAGCCATTTAAGCTGCTTTCACTGTAGCTAAGCGATGGGCACACCCGCGCACCTATGCTTAGCTGTAATCGGACTTTTAAAAAAATAAAAAGGGTTTCTTCATTTTATTTATACATTCTGTTGCTGTTATACACAAGGGGGACTGTTGCTGGGGATATGCGGTCACCTGTGAGCAGATCACTCATTGCATACCCCTTTCTGCTGTTCTACATTGTGGGGGCATGTTTATTCTGAGAGCTCTGCTCTCAGACATGCCCCCTGAACTCTTGCACACTCCATGTAAGCCTAGGAGCTCGGGCAGCGCGCCTCATTAATATGCATGGCACACTGCTGTCCTGCTCCTAAACGGTCGCTTCCATGCAGGACTAAGCTAGTCCTGCACGGAAGATTAGTAAATCCGGGGAAATGTATAAATATATGTATTTGTATGGGCTGCAGTTTAAAAACTGAATAGGCATTGATTGTCCTGATATACTGATGCTAATTAAAGCTGTCAGAAATTTTAAATGGATTTTAACTGCCCATAACACCTCTCAACCACTTAGCTCATGAAATCTGGACAAAGCAAAAAGTAATGATAGACAAAGGCTCAACAATAAAGATATATTTTAAATATTGCTCTTATAAACTTAGAAAGTTGCCAGAAGAAAATGTTTATGTTAGCATGTATCTTCTGAAGGAATATGAAGTCTGAAAGTCAAAGTTTGTCATTAGTAAATGAACTCAATCCCTAATGATTTGCTGAAGACCAAACATTTTCACAGGAGCAGACTAAAAATATGAGGTGAAAATCTGAACAATTGAGAGGTATGCTCCCCATGAAAGTGCTATGTGAAAGTACAAGAGACAATAAAAGTTGATGCTAACTTTCAGCTATGCATTTCTGTGATAAGTAATTTATAGACTAGTAGTGTGTATTTAGAACTGGTGGTTAGCTGTTAGACAGTGCATTAGAACTATTGGCTAGATATTAGCCTAGAGATTAAATTAACAAAAGGCAGAGACAAAATTACATCTCTAGTTGATAAAGAAGGTGAAGGAGTTTACACAAAAGAAGAGGTGGCAAATATGCTTGTGGACTTTTAAGAAAAATTACACAACTCAAAAAAGAAACAGTAAAAAGAAATACAGGAAAGTTATGAGAGTTGAATAGAGAAGTGGAAGTTCCTAAAAGAAAGTAATAAAAAGGGGCATGTAAGAGAGGATATAAGTAGAAAAGGAAGTTATTTATTTATATTTATTTGACAAGTTGTAATGTATGTGAGAGAGGAAGCCATATAGAGAGGATGACTTTCCTAATATCTTCTATAAAATGGTTAAAGACAAAGTTTATAAGAAAATGATTAGTGCGTTTAAAGGGTTCCCATTCAGAAGCCTGAAACATCATAAGCCTGAAAATCAAAATCCTGAAACCAAAAGCCTGAAAATTCAGAATCCTGAAAACTCAAAATCCTGAAAGCCCAAAATCCTGAAAGACCAAAATCCTGAAACTCAAAATCCTGAAAACACAAATAATGCTAATATGTCACTATAAAGATACTAATATCTACCAACTGACCCTGACCCTAACCCTAACCCTAAGGTCCGTCACTATCGACACTCACCTGACCAGCTTCTAAACCTAACTCACTTAAACCGCCCCTAACCCCAATATTTGTCACTATTGCATATATGCCTAACCTGCTCTAACCCTAACTCACTTAAACCGCCCTAACCTAAAAATAAAACCAACCGCACACTTACCTGACCCCAACGCATGACCTAACACCACAGGGCTAACAATAGCAAAGCCACAATGACATCAGTATGTCTATTTTGTGTTTTCAGGATTTTGAGTTTCAGGATTTTGGTCTTTCAGGATTTTGGGCTTTCAGGATTTTGAGTTTTCAGGATTCTGAATTTTCAGGCTTTTGGTTTCAGGATTTTGATTTTCAGGCTTATGATGTTTCAGGCTTCTGAATGGGAACCGTTTAAAGATACTTAGAGACAGAAGCTTCAGTTTTTACCAAAGTATAATGTGAAGAGAAATTACAATGTAAATCACAGACCAGTCTTTTTTTTTTTTTTTTGGAGCACAGGCATCAATATTTTTTGCATGAGTTTCACAGAAAAGATTACAAGTGGGCATGAGAGGTTTAATTTGAAATAGGTAATTTGGGTTTGTGTAAGGAAGAGCTTCAGCTAGTCATTACAGATTAGTTGTTGAATTCAAGCCCACTGACATATGGAAAGCCTTTTATTGAATGGAATGGGTTTTATGTGGAAGGGTAAATTAAGAGAGATAAACTTTGATGGAAAATATGTAAACACAACGAAGAACTCAGTACCTGTCAACAATTAGTGTTGGCAATGAATGGTGTGAACATTGGGTAAGTGAAATTACAAGGAGGTGAAAGCCAAATGTGTCCAATTTCATGGTATCTGTATTGGTTCCAGAGGAACTTGCCAAAATGGTTAGAAGTGGTATACTGGAATTTAAAAGAATAGAGGGGAAATCTGAACCATTTTGTAGATAGTTGACTGATTTTTTTTGTGGTTGTATTGATTGCTGTCCTGGCAGTGTTGGAGGAACTCATGACTTTGAGATAGCAAAACTGAAAAATGTCCTGTTTAGAAGGAGGTAGTAAAATCCACAAACCAACAACGAACAAACAGTACTGATGAAGGGTGTTACCCAAAAGCTTTATTCTGTTTTATCTGAATAAATTGAGCGTTCTTTCATCTGTTTGTTGTTTTGTCTGTTTAGAAGGAGGGACATGACCAACACATTATCAATCAAACTGGATGGGACTAAGCATTTATAAATTAATGCTTTTTTTCCCCATAATGATGCTAAAGACAATATTGTAGAATGGACTGCAAAATGGAAAATTAGATTGCATAGATGGGTAGGAAAATAAACCCGTTAACTGGAAAGGTGAACACTGTAAGTATGACTGTACCTCGATTTTTGTACTTAATATGACTCCTGAGTAACACACCAGAAGAACAAGTATTAAAGAAGAACAAGAGACTTGTTATAATTCATTGCTTCATAGAAGAGAATAGTCATCAGAAAAAACAGAGTCCTGTGTATTCTGTAAGAAAATACCCATCTTAATATTTCGATTATCCTTTGCCCTCATGATCAAACCATTCCAGCTGTGGCTCATGGATTAAGCAATACCAATTCATTAATATTTGAAAGCATGGAACAATCATTGGTTGTTCATTCATTTATACTTGTTTTAAAGTAAGCATTATCTATTAAGGAAGCCATGTGTTGAAACATTAAAACAGTGGGAAATAACAAGTAACAGCATAAATCCCAATGTTATTTCTAACCACTACATTAAAGAAAAAGATGATAAGTGTAAAAAAATGAAAAGAAAAAATGCAAAACACAAAATTGATGCCCAGTCAGACATAAGAAAGGTAAATAATTGAAGATGACTTATGTTCTACAGAAAGTGGTGAAATTCACACAAAAAACATAAATACGTTAAGAAAAGGAAAACGTACTATAATACAATTTAAGCAACCATCATGTAGAGTAAACATGCAAAATAGTCACAATTACTGAACTTATAAAAACTGTGGCAGTTATAAAATAACACTCAAAAACAAACATGTCATACTAGCAGAATGAAGTGTGTCAGGTTCTCCTATAAACATATCTTCTTCAGTATTCCTCAGACACATATACACGCACGCACGCACATGCGCACACGCACACGCGCGCGCGCGTCAGTGCATGGGTTTTCTCCAGATTCGCTTAAAATCCACTACTTTTTACACGCACCGACACAGACATCAATGCATGCACACGCGCACCCACCCACACACACACACTCTAACTAGTTCTCCTGATTTACTTAAAATGCACTACTTTTTACACGCGCACACACACACACACACACACACACACACACACACACACACACACACACACACGTCATTCTCCTGATTTATGCAAGGCAATGCACATCACCTTTTATGTTTTCAAAATAAGTCAAGCCAATGAATAAGCACTTGCTATCCTGTCTTTCCATCCACTCCTTCAACAGTCTTGCTATCTTGCCTTTTTTCTTTTCACTAGTTAATAAAGGCTAAAAAATGAACCTTTAAAATATGAACAGAAAAACGTTTTCATCAGACAGTAGCATTACTTCAAAAGGAACAATTTAAAACCAAAGTCAAAGCTTTTTTTAATTGTCATTGTATAATTGCAATATACTGTGTTTGAGTGTGGGTAATGCAGGCTTACTGACATCAGGCTTTGACTAAGGATTTAGGTTTATCCTTTGTGAACAAGTCACACATCTGTGGGTAACCCTGCACTACCTCACCCAGACTTGGTAAAATATTTCAGTCAAAATATTGCAGTTTCTATGAAACAGGATGATGCAATTAAACATTTTTGCAATGCAGAGCTTAAGTGCTTGCTAAGTGTTTCTAATTGATTACAGTTGTATTATTTTATTTCTCTCCTTAACTTGACCAGGGTAGAGTTCAATATTTATTTTTTTCTTGTGTCCAAATAATAGATAATTATGTCCCACTATGACTGTTGATAGATATATCCCTAAAATATGCAACAAATTACATTTAGGTACAGTTCATATCACAAGAGATTATGTGCACATGGGTAGCAAAAAAAAAGTATGTACTTCTAGCTTATGTTCTGTACAAAAATAAAACTTTGCTGGAACTCTCTGGAGGGGAAACTTATGAGGACTGAATGACAACAGACCTGATGTTACTGAACATGCTACTGCACACCAGAAAGCCCCAGGCAAAGCTAAGGCTTCTTATCCCATAGTAGAGCAACTGCATTATAACTTCAGATTTAAGTTTCACGTTCCCTGGTGACCTGTACTAGTCTATTAGTTTCATATCTTTCACTGTACTATGTGAATGTGGAAGCTGTTACTTTTAGCCTGTTGTTAAGCCTAGTTATATAATTTTCTGTTACTTTTTACAGTGATTCTCTTGAGTATCTTCATTAAAGTCTGGTTCTTATTCTTTGCATGGAGACAGCAGAGGCGTGTGTGTGTGTGTGTGTGTGTGTGTGTGTGTGTGTGTGTGTGAGCATGAACATACATGCGCGTATAAGTAAAATATCTGATTTTGTTCTTCCACCTTCTAATCCTTACTATTTACCTAATTTCATTATTTTTTTATAGTTTTTAGCTCTATCCTTCCTACCTGTGTCAAATACTACAAGTCCTTATTGTGCTATTTACCATTAACAGAGTTTCTTGGATTTTACATGGAAATACATTCTCATTTAATGTGCAAAATAAGCAAATAAACAAAAAATAAGATAAAAAAGAGAAAGAAAAAAGTGTATGCCCTATTGATGTGATAGTTCTTAATACTGATTTACAAGGGTTGGACAGATGCTTACTGGGGAAAGCAGTAATATAGACTAGAAAGTACCACTTAAGCTTCAAAAACATAAACTATCCTTCTTCTTCTTCTTCTTCTTTCGGCTTTTCCTGGTTAGGGGTCGCTACAGCGAATCACCTGTCCGCTCATGATTGGCAGTAGAGTTTTACAGTGTCAAGTTGCCAGCCCGGCACCCAGCCTTCCACAGAAGGCACACATGCATGCACTCACGCCTAGGGCCAACTTAGAGTGCCCCAATCCACCTACAACATGTCTTTGGGATGTGGGAGAAAACCCACATTTGTCACTAATCTATAAAGGCACTTCAATGATGCACATTTTACTGTGTTTCTGGCACATGAATCAAGTTTATAAGGATTTACCAAAAGTTTAGCAAATACAGTTCTCAAGGAAACCACTGAAGCTCAGTGACACTACAGTTGATGACAGAAACAGCAGCCTGCTATTCCTCGATTAGTAGCAAAAGGTATCTAAACTAAAAATACACAGGGAATCTTGTCTAAGACAAAGCACAAACACACAATTGTCAGATGTTCTACTTTGGTTGATACAGATCAATGTACTACTACAATGAGGGTTTCACTTTTTTCATATTAAAAAAATATCAGCAGAATATACTTTCAACTTAATTGAAATAAGATTTGCTCACAGCAAAATGCTGAAAATCTTAAGCATATAAATTCTAGCAACATATCATGCGAAGGTGGCTTTATGATAATGTCCTGCTTTTGCCTGTAAATTTAACCTATAATTTATGTGACTAGCTCCATGAGTTCTTGCGATTGGTCTGTTACCTCTAGCTAATATTAAACAGTACTCTTATGATTTAGTGGTGCTGAAATGTGTCACCAGTTCATATCCATAGCAAAGAAGTATATATTTTGTTTTATTCTAAGAATTGTTTGAAACTTTATGCTAGCTGCCAGTACTTTGGCTAGAGAGGACACTATATGATGCAGATTTGAGTAGTGGGCCTATTGTTGGGAGAAGCCAGTGGGGCGGGGGAGGGCATTAGAGCTGCACAGCACTGACTTAGAGATAGAGTGCACCGGTTAAATACCGCTCAGGAACTCCAGCAATGAAAGCAGATGTGCATGGAAGTTAGTATAGATGATTAAAGTTATGAGCTGTTAATGAGCTATTTCCTGTAGACCAGGGTTCGATGCCCTCATCCTCCATTTTCCATTATGTGACTCTGAGCAAGTCATCTAACCACAAATACATTGGAATAGCTTCTATATAGTCCCCTGAGCCCCATGTTTAGTAAGTACATATGAATCTATGTGCAGAAATATATACCCATATACAGTCTGGTAGGCACTGCACCTGTCAGCCAACAGATGGAAAGGGGGATAGATGCATAAAAACCCCATCTATCTTGAGCTCTAAGCTCCATGCCCCACTACACGTTATGATGGGAGTAGAATTAGGATATGCATGGATTGCAAAGGGATTACACCTAGGTGGATGTGGTGACTTAAAGTTATATTTCATTCTGTCTGAAAGTTACTGTGAACTATAGTTGTTAACTATCTCCACACAGAAAGGATTTTTGTCTGACCTAAAAATCATCGGTAGATGTGCCATGAAAACTGTTGGAAGTCCATACCCTCAAAATATTTGTAGATGAATACACTGAAGGAAAAAAAAATGAAAAGTGGTTTTGATTACAGCAACTTTAGTGACATCTAAAATCATATCCACTGTCATCTTCCTAGCCTAAGGATATCACTATTCAGTTATTAGTAGAAAGAACTGACTTACAAAGAAGGGGCAAACAAAATATTACATAGTCTTAAGTTTAATGTCTTGAATGTCTGACTCAGGAAAACCATTTCTCTCAATAGTGTTAGGAAGAACCTAAAATGCATATAGTGGTAAAATCATTGCTACTTGTATGCTCCTGGCCAGTTTATTTATTTTTTGAAAATATATCTTTAAAAAATTGTTCATAAAACATAAGACAACACAGCCAGTCTAACAAAGCACATAAATAAATGAAAAGCCGTCCATAGTAAGAAGTAGAAGCCAATGTGCAAAGCTCAGTCAATGTAAACAATTATACATTTTTAGCAATAGTTAACCATTTTTCTTGCTAGCCTTAAGTGGCCTTGAAATTCAGAATGTATGATTAAGTAATTCACAAATGTCCTTACCTTTATTAATAAATACATGGTACATACTAAATGTAAGCATGTCCATAGAGACCTATTATTGTGTTTAACTAAGTTAAAACTCAAGGCACCATTATTATTTATTGCATTTCCTGACAGCTCTAAAACTAAAAAATGTATGAGCCAATAAGTAGTATAACTTGTACTAACTCAGTGGTGAGACACTTGGGCATACAGGTTTACAACATCCTTACCTTTGATCACCATGTCTCCACAGTGGTAAAAAGGGCATTCTATATGGCTCATCTCATAAGTAAAAACATTGCCGCCAGAAAAAAAAGAAGTTATAACCTCCCTGTACTCTTCTGTCATCAGGCCAATAATGGAGTACAACTCCCCTTTTGGTATGTACCTTTCCAAGCACCTGCAGCAACTGGAGAAAGCACAAAGATTCCTTACAAGGAAAATTCAAGGTCTTCAGCAAGTGTCCTATGTGGATCATCTGAAATCACTGTCACTATTCTGTTTCATACAGACTAATCAAAGGCAATCTCTGCCTTGCATACAAGGCAAACTATGACCCTACTTTATATTGGAAATACTGTATCTCTGTAAATCAAATGGTGTACGGTTTACTCACTCTAAAGACCTTAACCTGTTATGTGACATTAATAGAACCTGTGAGGGACAGATTTGTCTCCCAGAAGATACCACACCTTTGGAACAGACTCTAACTTCATGTCAAACAGAGTATCTCATTGGCTCTCTTCAAACGCAATCTGGGCAATTGGATGGGTAACCATAAATTCACCCTGGAAGTTCTACCTGTGTCCCTCTTGGACAGAGATAATAGGTGCTGATCATAGAAATAAGGGTAGAACTTGGCTAGGCTTATAAGGGCCCTAGTATCATTAGCTTAGTAATTTCCTATGATCCCATGAAGAATATTAGTTACTCTTAATATCCACAGCTGCACAGTGTAAAAGTGACAGACTTCATCAGCAAATAGCTATTACTGCCTATCTCAGTCTGTATTAATAATAGCTTGCCACTTAGGTAACACAACAATGGATAATACTATTCTAAATACTATTACATCAGCATCTTTTCAAAAACAAATCTAAAACTGCATAAATTTGGTGCTGTGTGGCATGCTTTGCAAGGGAAAAAAACAATTTTTCAAAATTTGCATATATTATATTTGCAAAGTAAGTTTTCTGGCACCTCCTTTCATTCCTCTGTCTGGCATAAATGCTATACCTTTTGTCATATTTCTCCATCTGGGCTGAGTCATAGAAATAATCCTTGTAATCCCTTTTTCTAAGTTATATTTTATATGATTTAATAACTTATTTTATTTACCTTTTTTGCATTGACTGGATCAGTCCCCCTAGGCTAGTAGCCTCTTTTAAGGGGAGACTTGGGTGGTACTTATACTACTAGGGGAAATCTGGCTAGGGCATATGGGAATTTGACCTACTCTTTTCACTTATGGGGACACATTTTGGTGTTACACTTCCTGTCATCTGGTCAAGGCACGTAGGTTCATAGGTTCATAGGTTGGTACTAGGCTATTGGCCTAGGGCCTATACTAGCCTAGCCATAACAATGCCCTGGCTATTTCTTCCCACAATATTTACTTCCCTGGACTCTTGTCTAGCAGGGAAACTGATGTGATCCCCGGGGTAAATTTCCTATCTCCCATCCAGTCGTCAAGGTTTCTTTTGAAGATGGCCAAGGAGGCACTCTGATTGCCATGTATGGGCTGTCTATTTCAGAGTATGGGGAGTCTCTGGGTGAGGAACCTATCCCTTCAGCATGTTTTGTTCATTGTGATGACAAGGTTTAGGACCCTGGAGCATGTGGCTCTGATGGATTGGGATTTCTTTAACAGCTCTGGGTTTGACATGGCCTTGTATGTTAAGTAGAGACTGCCTCTGAGTAACCGATATGCGACAGAGTATAGCTGGAGTTTTTTTAGTCGGTCAGCATAGGGCATCTGCTTTAGGCTTGTGATTCTTTTAGTGAGATGTTTCTGCGGCCTTTCCAGTTGTTGCAGATGTCTTGTGAGGTACATACCAAATGGAGCATTGTACTCTATGATGGGTCTAATAAGGGATGAGTACAGTGGGACAATGACCTCCTTTTTTCTGTATGAAAAGCCCTTAGTGATGAGGTTTGCCACATAGGGTTTCCTGACTGTTGTGGCGATGTGGTTATCGAAGATGAGACCACTGTCCCCCTGTGTCCCTAGGTCTCTTATCACACTTTCGGTGTTTAGTGTATTGCCACCTATGTGGTAATTCACAGGTACATGTTTTTTCCCAAAGGGGATAACTATACATTTCTTGGCATTGAGCTTGAGCTCATGGCTCTGGCACCAAGCATCTGTTTCTGTAAGGCCCTTTTGTAGAGTATCCACATCATTTGGGGATTCAATTATGGCTCCCAGTTTGCAGTCATCTGCAAACTTTGTTAGCCAGAGTCCCTTAGTGTTGGCCTGTACTTCAGATAAGTAGATGCCAAATGAGAGCGGTCCCAGGAATGAACCCTGAGGTACTCCACTTGTCACTTGTCTGGAGCTGGATTTATAGTGTGGGTTCTGTCAGTAAGCTAGCTGGCAACCCATCGATTGACGGAGGGAGTTATGCCCAGCTTAGCAAGTTTATCTATGATTCCAGAGTGGGGGATGGTGTTGAAGACCTTGGTGAGGTCCAGATAGGCTGTGTGGACTGACCTACCCTCGTCCACGGCTCTGGAGACTGATTCAAAGAAGTCAATCAGGTTCAGGAGATGCGATCGGCCCTTCACGAAACCAAACTGGGTGGGGTGCAGTGTTTGAAGGTTGCCAATGTCTAAGTTTATAAGTTCCATGATAATACGTTCCATGGCCTTGCAGATCAGGCTCATCAGACTCATCAGACTGATGGGACGGTAGTTCCCAGGATCCAAGGTGGATTCCCCCCCCCTTGTGGAGTGGGATAACTGTAGCTGTGCCCCACTCAGTGGGCACGAAGCCTGAAGTGAGGCTATGTTTAAACAGGGTCTATATTAGAACATTGAAATCTCACAATTTCAAATGTTCTAATATCGACCCCTATTCAGCGAATGCTGAAAATAGCAAAATGTCAGAAAACCAAATTTTTTCCTAGGGAAAGAATTTGGTTGTCCATTTCTGTCGTTTTGCTATTTTCAGCACTGTGGTGGAAAGTTATGGGTTGGGTTCAGGTAAGTGTGCAATTGGGCGTGGGTTAGGTGAGTTAGGGTTAGGGCATGGGTTAGGTTTGTGTACAATTGTGTGGACGTGAGAGTTAGGGCAGGTTAGGTGAGTAAGGGTTAGGGCGCGGGTTAGGTATGTGTGCGATTGTGTGGATGCGACGGTTAGGTTGGGTTAGGTGAGTTAGGGTTAGGGCGCGGGTGAGGTGAGTGTGCGATAGTGACTGACCTTAGGTTTAGGGTTTGGGTTAAGGTAAGTGGATAGTTAGTGGTGTTTGTACAGTTTAGTGTAGGGTTAGCTGTAAGACTTTAGGTGTATGTGTGTGGATTACTGTTTGTTTAGTGTGCTTGTGTTGTGTGTATGTGTTTTGGAACAACAAATTTTTTCCCTAGGAAAAAATTCACTGTTCTGCATGTTCGATGTTGTCAGCGTTCGCTGAAAAGGGGTTGATGTTAGAACATTCAAAATTGTGAGATTTCGATGTTCTAATATAGACCTGATTAAACATGACACTTAGGTGAGGTGCCATTTCATTTTGTAGTTCATGTAGTACACAGCACGGGATGTCATCTGGTCCCATGGATGCTGTATTCTTACCTTTGGAGAGTACGTTTTTTACCTGTGTGGCCATGATTACCAGAATTTGGCAATCTTTCTGTATTAAGATGGGCCCTTTAGGGGGTGAGAGGTGGCTCAGAGAAGAAGGAAGCCAATAGAGTGAATATGAAGGATAAAGAAGAAAATGTGAACATTTTGGGAGCTTGGTGCTGTTGGTCAGACAGCAAAGAAGTCAAAGTTATCGGAAAATGAATCAGGCATTAAGCGATCATTTAGGAGTGAGGTGGATGTGAAGATTCTGAAAAAGTACTTGACATTCAGGATGAAAGCACTAAATAAATTAATTTTAGCGTGACTGTTTTCCATGGTTTCATCCTTTATTTATTTTTATTGATTATGTTAGTATTAATATGCAAATAATGTTAGTGGGAGATTTTAATTGCGATTTAAGGCATAGGAGAAAAGAATGGGCAGGTGTCAAGGTTATTTCAGAACTATTTAAATGTGGAAAGATGTATTTATGGAGCAGCAAACATTAAACATATAAAAGGGATGACAAGAATAGAAATTAATTAATTTTATACTATCAGATATTTTAAAGTGTTACATGAAGGACTAAAAATAATGGGTTTCTCAGATCATGTAGCAATGTGGATAGCGAGTCAAGAAAAAGGATATATAATAATAGGTAAAGGCATTAAAAGAATAAATGAAACCAAATTGAATGATTATGCAAAAAATAATTATTCAATTATGGTTAGATCATATAGAATATGAGAAGGTTCTATGAAAATTGGACAAGTTGGTGGATAAGTTTAAAAGAAAAAATATTAAAAAAGGTTTTGAGATGGCAAAAGTTAAAAAGAATACATAATAGCTACAAATATAAAAACATTGATGATCAAGGCTTTAAAGATTACAAAAAAAAAAAAAAATGAAACAACGAAAAATTAAAAGGATGCTATTCAAACTGATATTTTTTTACAAGGAAAAAGGGAGAAAGTGGCACCTTACCATAGTAAGATGGTAAAACAAAATAAGAGAATAATAAGAGAACTAAGAGGTGAGAAAGAAAATACAGTCAATACACAGAAAGAAATAATGCATGTGATAAAACAACATATTAGGAAAACATTTCTTAGATATGAAACTACAGGAAGACATAAATGGAATGTAAAAAAAGTAACTGATGAAGATAATGAGGTGATGGAAAAAAGATTACAAGGACAGAAATAGTAAAAGTCTTGAAAATGGTGAATTTGGAAGCAGCTATAGGTTTAGATGGAATTGAATATTTGATTTATAAAGATATGCAAGAATGGCAAAACGAATACTTTTGGAGGTATTAAATGAATGGTTAGAGAAAGGGACAGAAGATGAAAAAATATGTATGGTGTGATAAAGTTCATGAGGAAAAAGGAGAGACAACAAATAAAAAAATGGAGACCAATACTGTTAAACAATGTTGACTTTAAGATATTTATGAAAGTAATAGAAAGTACAGTGAATAAGTTAATGAATGAAACAATTTTTGGACTAGAAGGGAAAGGAAGTCAAGAACTTTTAATGATTATAAGAGAAATAGTACAAGGTGTGATAAATAGAAAAGCAGAAATCAACATTTTAATAGGGTAAGGTACAACTTTAAATATTATTGGAGATTTTAAAAGAATATCTTCCGTGCAGGAACAGTGTAGGAGCTCCTACATGGAAAATGGCTGCCGAGCAATTCAGGATAGTGCCATTTTCACATGCACGAGCGGCCCTACACTGTTCCAGCACGGAAAACCGGCAAACATGCAAATCACCTCATTTGCTGGTGAAAACCATGCAAATGGGGTGATTTAGTGATTCAACAAGCTACCAGGTCCCCATGCTAGAACAGTGTCAGTGCAGAAATGTATTCGGAAAATAACTGAGTACATTTCTGCAACTGACAAAATGGAGACATGACAGCTCATGAAAAAGCATGCATTATGTACATTAGACATGCCAAATTGATTAATTATTATGAAAATTAAACTTTTAACATTTAAGCATAGGGCAGTGGCACACAAACAGGATCGTGCTGAAAATAAAAAAGTAGGAAAACTCAATTTTAAGTTAAATCTGCATTTTGCCATTATAGTCTATGGCATGCAGAATGTAAACAATATCAGGGAGCGCTGGTTTTAAAGGGGAAATGGTCCACTTTACTGCAGTAACTAATGAACTACACACTGCGGTATGCAATGAGGGGAGTTATACTGAATCACATATTTCTTCAAAGTGTCAGCTTGTACCTAACCGTATAGGTGCAGCAATACAACAGTGCAAGTCTAAGAGCCGGATGACTACATAAGGGTGTATGTCATGCTTGCTGTAAGCTCATTGAAGCTCTGTGACCCGTGTTTGCCCTTAGCTAAACATAGCTAAGGCATGTCAGATGTGCCTGAGCACTGTGTATATAATCTAAATGGGTGTGCGCGCAATGCACTGGATTTTAAACATAAACAGTAAAAAAAAAAGAAGAAATGGCAGCACTGTTTACATTTCAGCTCAGGATATGCACAGCGTGCCTTGGGGCTTAAATAGGGAGGAAGTGGGAGGGGGTAATAGCAGTAAGAAGGCAATCAAGGAGAACTAGCATAGCTGGCAGGTGGAATGTATCAGAATCAGCCAATTACACATGCAGCAGCCCAGCACACTAATATAAACTATGCAAACACCCTAAAGACTGTTTTTTTCCCACAAACTCTACACCACCGGTGTACACAGATGGGGGATTTTTAACTGGCAAAACTAACTAAAAATGCTAGAGGCTGCTGCTGCTTTACTCCATCAATATGTGCGAGAGATTGAGAGTGGTGAGGAAGAGAATGCTGACAACTGACCCACAGTGAGGAGGAGGAGAAGAGTGTACAGACCCAGGGTAGCCTACCAGGGCCTACATGAACTGAAGATAGTGGAGCATTATAGGGTGGATGGGGACATTCTACAGCAAATCATTGGGCTGTGTCGGACACGCCTCACATGCAGAACTAACAGAGGGGAACCCATCCCAGTGGATACCAAGGCATGTGTAGGCTTAAAAATACTAGCCACAGGTACCTTCCAAAGACCAACTGGGGATATCATGGGGGTCTCACAGGTATCAGCATCTAGGGTACTTCATTAGTTCCTGGATACCATGACACCACATGCCAATGAGCACATATATTTTCCCAACACCCGTGAGGCTTTGACCAGAAGTATGCATCTCTTCCACCATATAGCAGAATACCCTGAGGTTGTTGTTGCTATAGACTGCCTGCACATCTGCATCAAAGCACCATCCCACCAGTGGGGTAGGGTCTACATAAACCACAAGGGCTTCCCCTCCATCAACTGCCAGGTCATGTGCAATGCCCTGGGCATTATCATGAATGTGTGTGCTGACAGCCCTACAGCCCTGGAAGCTATCACGTCTCCCACATCTGGCATTCCTCACAGCTGTATCAGGGGTTTGCCAGGGGAGACATCCCATATGGCAGTCCAGTGGGGATGCTGGCTATGCACTGGAGCCGTGGCTGATGACACCCATCAGAAATGCACACGAACTTGAACAAGAATACCATAATGAGGCACACGCATAAACCAGGATCATTATAGAACATGTGTTTGGGAAGCTCAAGTCACGGTTCCACTGCCTTGACATATCCGGTGGAGCCTTATAGTACTCTCCATATACACAAATGGTCATAGTTAATGATCCTGTAAAAACAGCTGCAGCAGGAACAGCACAGGGCAGGGCCACACAGCCCCCCACCATTGCCAAGGCCAGCACAAGTACAGAGGGACTCAGAGGAGGAACTTCTTGAGCCTGCCCCCTGTAGGCAGACAAAGGCATGCCCAGTATGCTCTGTCCTTGGCAAAGAGGCAATGTATAACACACAAACTGACACTGTAGGGACACAGGGACTGATACCTCTCTCCGACTTGCACATACAGTAAAATGGATGCCAAACATGACACTACCTGTGCTTTACCATGTATATGGAGTTTACTATGTGTATCTGACATAGTCAGCCCTCCAGCACCGTCCTCAGTACTGGCCCAGCAGCAAGGTAAGTCACTCTTCCTATCAATTACTGAATGGAGTAGTATGTTCTCATAATTGTATGTATGATATGGATGCAAGCATGCAAGGGAATTGGGTGGCTGAATGGGATAGCAGCAGACAGCTGACAGCTATATGGGACAGCAGGAAATCCATAACAAATACTGGTGTCAACATACTAGGCAGTACTACACAAGGTGACACCTCCCAGCGCAGTACATGTGATGGCCCAAATAACTGTGGATGTCAATAGATCACACACATGGATGTCAATGAGGGTCACATACCATACCCACCACCAGCCTCACACAACAGGACAGGTATAGATGACCATAAAGAAAGGCCAGGCTAAGGTCCCCAAATGATGGCAATGGTGAACAGCCCCCCTCCACACCTACGCAGACATACTATAACAGGTCTGACAATTGCATTTTAGTTCTGAAGGGTAAGAAGTCTGAAACTGAAATTTATGCCATCAAAATCTAACGTGTACTCTATTGATATGCCTCCTTTCTGCATGATAGGTCACAATACAATATGAAATGGTAGGCAGCAGAGTAAATGAAATACCAGTACAGTCATTGCAAATGTTTAAAGTGATATGTAAATGTGACGAGTAATATCACTAGAGCACAGATTGCCGGAGCTGTCCCAATCTACATGATAGATTGTTGCATGTGTATAATATGCAGGGGTCAGTGTGGTAGGTTTGTTGTGTGTTTAATATTGCCTGGAAGTGGTCAGGATGTAGGCCTGGATGGTTGTGTCTCAGTGGCCTATGGACAGTACTGAGGTCAGCAGGGCCATGTTCCAACAACTGCAGTACCAACCAAACTGCTTCTCAGCTACACCCATGTCAGCAGTTGTACATACTCACTGTCCAGATGTCAATATCTGTCACTGTCGGAAAGCTGGACAAGCCATGAACAGGGGCTCATACATAGAAACAGTACACAGATGGAAGTACCCAACACAGAGTGCATGTAAAATAACTGTCAACTGCACACAACTTTGGAATTATACATAAAGGTTAGCATCACATTAGTTGTCCCTCTTGTATGGAATACTGGTAGTCTGGCCAATCACTGGCAGACCACAACAGTCACAATTATAAAGTAATGACAGGCTGCCCATGTCCACGTACAAGGCAGCATAAGGGGAATTTCCTAGGTATATCTGAGAGTCAGGTGCCAGTAGCTTCCATATCACAGATGCACCCAGCTCACCCCACCATCAGCCACAGGTTTATCACAGGTCATATCCTTGCTGTAGGGAATGAGTACAGCATGAGCCCATCTCTGTATGGGAATACATTCATGATGCTGCATGCTGAATAGGTGCCCCATGCAGGTGTGTCACTAGCTGTAAGCAGCAACCTGCCCACATCCAGACTTGTAGAGCAGTATGAACAGAAGGATTGACAGGAACACCTCAATTACTTACCACTGTCACCCCAGGGTAATCCACTGATTTGCAGCCTGGGAATGTATTAGTGACAGAATACACTGGCCTGCAGCATTCTCAAATGGCCTACAGTCCTCTGGCAAAGGCCCATGCCTCACCCATAGTGCCAATGTACGGAATGTCAGGGGGTCCTAACTAACAACCTAACACAGTAAACAGAAATCAAATGTAAGGCCATGCTGACAAATTCCAGTAGCATGCCTCCTCATGTCCTACTGCTAGAACTGTGGAACAGGCATTAAATACTACTGGGATAAAGGTCCAGCTATAGGGATACCTCTGAGATATTGCTTTCATAATGTTAGGAAGAGGAGAGAATAACGGGGGAGGGGGTGTAGAAGCATGAATGTCATGGAGTGTGTGAAGTCTGAAACCCTAATGTCTGCCCATACTACCCACCTGACTGCAAACCCATGAATGAATAGCCACAAAACTGCTTGTAAAACACAATGTGAATGTAAACTGACCAGACATATGAGTCCTGCCTCTGGATAACCTGGGTGTATCTGTACAGTTAAGAGGCATGGCCCTAGCAGGATATGGCTCTTCTGTTAAGTTGAGAAAAGCACAAGAAGGGGATCTCCAGCCAGTATATAACAAGGTACTGCACCATTTACACAGAACCAGCAGTCTATTGTCTGTAGCTACCCCTCCACAATGACAGGTGTGTGCCAGAATGTGTAGTCTATATGCCTCAGAATATTGGTCTCAGCTTCAATCATCTTGTATTTCCCTGGTAAATAACCATGTCCAAAGAATGATATTGGTCAGTAGTTGATGACATGGTACATCACAGTGTAAAACAGTACATATGTTAGAAAAATCTATGCTACAACCAACCATGTTACACAAGCAGCACAGACAGCAAGAGTTATAATATCCCCCGTATTTTATACCCATTGTGTCTCCATATTGGAAACCTATCTACAGATATCCTGCAGAAACAGGTAGCTAGGTGTAGCTGTAGCATACAAGACCTTGAACTGGAGTCCAACTCTCCCTGGAATTGATGCACACACGCAATATAGAAGGTCATACTGGGCATGCTCCTACACTTAGAGAAATGAAGCCCATGTCTGACAACACAGTGGACTATAGATATTTGTTATTTACAGATGCCTGTGCACACATACCAAATTGTACACCATTTATACTACACACACACACACACACACACACACACACACACACACACACTGGATAGGAATACTCACACATATCTAAGGCCAACATAATATAATATGTCAAACATACATACACACAGACATGGGGAAGAGAAAGATAAACAGCAACAGAGATAATTCCATTATGAGGCATTTCCCACACAGTACACATCCCAGTGGCCTATATCACATGATGTACTGATGTCATTCACTATAGAAATTTAGTTTGTTAGTCTTCAGCCCTATAGGCTCAGTGGTGCTTGTGAAAACAGTGTAAAACTATAGTACAAATAAGTATTCATGTAGCATTTGTAATCTCAGTCCTATCAAATGTAAAGTTGTGTGTGAGTGTGTGTGTGTGTGTGTGTGTGTGTGTGTGTGTGTGTGTGTGTGTGTGTGTGTGTGTGTGTGTGTGTGTGTGTGTGTGTGTTTCTACATGAATGTGTTTGAGGCCATTCACACTCATTACACTTCCCATTGCCCTACATTAGCACTCCTGCTGGTGTCAGTCACCCTGAAATAATCCTTTGGGAAGCTTGCAGCCTTATAAGCTCTGTGGCACTCACGATAACTGTGTAATACTATAGTGTAGCAAACTATATAGGTAGGAGTTCTGATCCTGGTCCTAGATACTGTGGAAATGTGTGTGCTTGTGTGACAGAGTGTGTGTGTCTTTGTAGTGACATGATTTTGAGGCCATTCACACTCAATACACTTTGCTTACCCCTCCTTTAGCACTACTGCTGATGTTACTCAACTGCAAAGATGTCTTTGGACAGGTCATCAACTTATAAGCTCTGTGGTGCTTGCAATAACTTCATATTACTATAGTGTAGCAAACTAGATAGGTAGGATTTCTAATCTCAGTCCTAGCAGCTGTGAAAATGTGTGTGACAGTGTGAGTGTCTTTGTAGAAACATGATTTTTGAGGCCATTCACACTCACTGCTTTTCTCTTACCCCTCCTTTAGCACTGTTGCTGATGTCACTCACCTTCAAATATACCTTTGGACAGCTCACCAGCATGTAACTCCATAGCACTTGCAATAATTGTGCAATACTATAATATGGCAAACTAGTTAGGTAGGAGTTCTAATCCTGGTCCTGGCAACTGTGAAAATGCTTGTATTTGTGTGAGAGAGTGTGTGTGTTTTTGAAGAGACCTGATTTTGAGGCCATTCATACTCACTACACTTCCCTTACCCCTCATTTAGCACTGCTGCTGATGTCACTCGCATTCAAAGATACCTGTGGACAGCTCATCAACATGTAATCTCCATGGCACTTGCGATAACTGTGTAATGCTATAGTATAACAAACTAGTTAGACAGGAGTTCTAATCCCAGTCCTGACAACTGTGAAAATGTGTGTGTTTGTGTGAGACAGTGTTTTTGTGTCTTTATAGAGACATGATTTTGAGGCCATTCACACTTACTACACTTCCCTTACCCCTCCTTTAGCACTGCTGCTGATGTCATGCACATTCAAAGATACCTGTGGACAGCGCTCCAACATATATGCTCTGTGGCGCTCATGGTAACTGTGTGATACTGTAGTGCAAAATGCTACTTAGGTAGGAGTTCTAATCTCAGTACTGGCAATTGTAAAAGTGTCTGCATGTGCAAGTGTGCATGTATATCTATAGGTTGAAGTATTTTTTGTCCATACACAGCCAGTACATTTCAAAGTGTTATACCTTACAATGGCTGCTGATGTCACTCACCTTAGAAGTATGTTTATGCACTGTTTAACCTATAAGCTCCATGGTGTGTGTGATAAATGCGTAGCAGTAATTACATAGGTAAGGGTTTGAATCTCATTCCTGGCAAGTGTGTCTGTATATATATATATATATATATATATATATATATATATATATATGTGTGTGTGTGTTTGTATCTTAAATATTTTGGCCACATTTACACCCAGTACACTTCTCAGTGCCCTACTTTAGCAGTCCTGCAGATATCATTCACCTTAGAATACCTGTTGGCAACCCTAAACCATGTAAGGTCAGTGTTGCATGTGGTAAATGCATAGCATAAAGGTCTGAAAAGATAGATAGAGGTTTGAACCTCACTCCTGGCAAATGTAAATGTGTGTGTAGGGTAAAGTATTTTATGAAATCTCTCACCCACTACATCACCCAATGCTAGTACTTACAAGGGCTGGTGATGTTCCTCAACTTAGAAGTACATTGGGACAGCATTCATCCTATAAGCAACATGGTGGTTGCGATAAATGCTACTAACACTGTAATAGCAATGCATAGATAGGTAGAGGTTCGAAACTCAGTACTGGCAAGTGTGTGTGTCTGTCTGTCATCAGTATCCTGTATGGGTGTTGGTGTGATTGTGTAATAACAGGATCCATTGGGGTGGGTTTTACTAAATTATTATATTGATGACTTAGTATATGTCCCAATGTCCACCATTACAAGGCCAACAGTTGTCAAACACCATAGAGGTTAGTGTAGACAATCCACAGCTCTAAATGTGCAGTGCCATCTGCAATAACAGTATGGAATAGTTAACAATATAGGCAACCCTTCTAATACTCAGAGATCACTCTCTACACAGGAATCATACACAAACACACTTGGCTAGGCATCAACCACTATATTAGTAGTTCTCCTACAAACTGCCTCCCAGATAGTACCCATGGTGTGATTGCAGTGGACTCCATGTCAAACCGATGACCAGACATGACTGGTGTCACACACGCTATGGACCCATGTCCGCTCATGTTTGGGATCTACCCTTCTGAGGTGCAGGAGAACAGAAAGGCACCCTGGCTGAAAATTTTTGCATACAACAGTAAGGTGGGTGGTAGCATTCCCAATCCATGTGATGTTGACATCATGCACAAAAGCCACTTGACACCTATGACTGTTGTCAGAACCATGGACATTACCTCAGTGCCAAGAGATGTGCCGCCATTACCTTTGGGAACACCATGGCTCACATGAAGTAATACATTGGTGGTGGTCCACTGAACAGTGACATTTTTATAACAACATGGGGAACACAGGTTGACAGTCAGCTGCCTGTTGACCACAATAGTGCCACTGACATCAGAAAGTAGTTTGATGTGTTACATCCCCTGACTAAGTGTGTGTTATCCAGCAAGTAAAAGGACATGGTCACCCTGTACCATCCCCTCAGTAGCCCAATCAATGTGTACAGTGGCCCTTTTGCCATGCTCCCCAATGGACACCTGCAACAACTGTAGGGTCTGAAAATGTACCCCACGTAGGGAATACCATGCCTTAGACACATGCCCTGTATAGACAGACTCCAATAACTCCAATTAAATCCCTGTATCATACTGTCTATATAGGTGTAATTACTACCTCAGTTACACAGCCATGTCTCATCAAACTAGGTCATGAATGCTACATCTGAAGATACCAAGCTGTCCACACAACATGCCTCAGAGACCTTAAGCATACTTCCACACTTCAAAGGACATGCATGTGGGACAGGTGCACAACCCAGACATGTTATGGAATATAAATCACATATGTGTGAAGCAGTGCACATCACTGGCCACCCACAATTGAAATCTGGATGAGTAGATGAGGAATACAATACCCATTCCTGAGGATCACTCCAGTGACTATACTCCTGAGCCACATTGGGGACTATTGTCATGTGGCCTGATGCCAGGGCATTCCCTTGGGCTAGCCTTGTAGAGCCTTCAGGCCCATTCCCCTACTACACACCTATGAAGCAATGAACCTATGGATCTCAGTACTGGCAAAGGACTGTGTGTGTGTGTGTGTGTGTGTGTGTGTGTGTGTGTGTGTGTGTGTGTGTGTGTGTGTGTGTGTGTGTGCGTGTGTGTGTGTGTGTGTGTGTGTGTGTGTGTGTGTGTGTGTGTGTGTGTGTGTGTGTGTATGTGTGTGTGTGTGTGAATAGTAATCACAGTGTGCTTGGTTGATGAATATCCCCTGTGGCTGTGGTTATTAACAATTGGAGGTGAGTCCAAACCACAACACATACCATTCTCCACTCTACAACAGATGTTGTAAATCAACATATACCTATGTACAACGCTAAGCCCTATAATCTGTGAGGTATATACAGTCACTGTGTTACAGACCTGGGAAATGCATGCAGACACAGCTGTACCTTGCCTAAGACATGGTGAATGTGTTACCACACTCCCATACTCCTTGGTCTTGCTGCAGGGCCACATCCTGGTGACAGACAGATGCCTAGAACAGAAACAAGATACATCATGTGAGAATACAGTCACTCAGCACTTCACTTGTGGGGGGAGACAAGGGTAAAGCTGGCACTGAATGTGTTGCCAAGACTGTGGCCAATATATGTTGTCTCAGGATAGGTATTAACATTATGCAGTAACTCACAGCACTTGTGTTTAATGCTGTGGAGGTTGTTGATGTAACTATCAAAGGCTGTTCTGATTGTCGTCAGTGTCTGCTGCATGTCTACCTTCACAGATGCCTGTAGGGGATTCCATGAGGGGATCCCAAGTTGTGTTTGAGGCTAATAAGGGAGTTCAACAGTCATGGGGCACCACCTTTCTCTGCAACAGTGTCCTCCTTCTGTTGTACACTTTATTAATGGCTGGGACCAGCACATTGTCTCCCAGTGTTTGGAGGACAGTGTCTGGGTTCTGTTGGCTCTGACTAGTACCATGCATTCATGTACCTGTTTATACAGTGCATATGTGTATGATTCCACAGTCAAGCATCTATTTCCCATTGCCATGGGTGCAGTGAAGTCATCCACCCCTGATTTTATGGCTGCAAAGTCAGCTCTGGAGAGGTTTTGCAAGGTGGTTACCTTTGTGGTGGGTGTGGCTGACATATTGAGTTCCATGTTGATTACAGCCTGTGTGGATCTCACCATGCAGGGATTGACAACTGAGGATGAGCAACAGTCCCATATTTAAGTAGTCAACACAGGTCAAGGTTGTTGCATCCTCTACCAGGAGTCAGTATGAGCTGGTCCAGGGCATTGAAAATTATAAATCCCAGGAAGTGTTGGGCCACTGTACTGGCAGTTGGCTACTTTCCCCAAGTGATGGAGGGGTAGTGGAAGTGTCATACTATGTCAGTGTTGTGTTGGACCATCATAGATGGCAGGGTGTTGAGGAGTGTGCATTGGCATTCTAGGGACACAGAGTGTACCCATAGCAGACTATTGTCTGGATTGCACTATTACCCCAAGGCAGTTGTACTGGAAGTATCTCCAATGCATTATGCTGGGATACTAGTCTGGAGGTGTTCCTAGCCATAATGAATATGGAGACAACACCACCTGTGGAGGTGTGGTGTGGTCCATGTTTGGGGGCTGACAGCTGTGGAATGCATTATAGCCTGATACTGCAGGGATGCTGTCTGCTGTTGTGAACCACTGCTCCATTACAGCAGACATGTTAATGTCCTCCACTCCAATGAGTGCTTTGAGTGACTGCATCCTAACAGTTAGATGTCTACTGTTGAGTAGCATGACCCACAGATTGCATACATGTCTAGCTGTTATGGTGGTAATTACATTAGGAACACTGCCTAATAAGGCCATCATACGGGGTGGCAAGACACTGAGCCAGTACCTGGAAACCCAGCGCTGACAGATGTAAGACATCTCCGGCAAGTCATTGGGTTCTGTCAATCATGTCATCCCAAGCAGAGAGGTACTGGATCCCCTGAGAATGACACACAACATGTAAGTGAATGTTGCAGTCAATCATCTGTTGATAGTACCGCAACATCATTCTGAGTGATGGCAGTACACTGCTCAGGGCTACTCTCACACCTGCCTGGACCACATAATCAGAGAGTTCAACCATGTCTCTTATCATGTAGTCTAGGGAGGTGTGTCCCTACTCATTCACATGCACATGGATACAGAGTGATACTCGTAGTTGCTGTGGAGTGCCATGACTGGCTGTGTCATGTGTTGGATGCTGGCATGTAATAGATATTTGGCTGTTACCTGCTCCATATTCAACTTAATGAGTGGGATATGTGTGTGCCTCAGTATTGAGCTACCCATGATCAGTGTAGTGTGCAAGGTGGTTAGCCTTAGGAGCTTAGGTTGAGGGTCACACTGTGTAGGTTAAATATGTGTCCCTTGGCATGTGCCATGTCATGGTGTCTGAGTGGGTGTCTGCCTTGCTGGTCTGTGCTGGTTGGGTAAATATCAATGGAGTGCCTCTGTGAAGGTGGGTGTGTGGCTTTTCACTGTATGTCATGGCTGTCAAAGTGGGTGTCATGGTAAGCTATGTGTTCCACATGGTGTGGTGTAGGTGTTGATCTTATCCTCTTGACCTGCCAGTCCAGTCTTTGCTGGCAAGTACATATGTCTACACTGGGTAATATACTGGTAACTCTCACAGATCTGAGTGTTTGGAGTTTAGATTGGAGGGTTGTCTGTGTACATGAGGGAGTTCAAACAGTGCCTCATAATGGACAAGTGCACCAGGTTAATGGGTGAAAGCACAGAAAACTGCCCTTCCATCATGCCAGGAGGGGTGGACATAACTAGTAAGTACTGGGGCTACTTCTGTGATGAATGAGTACTGCTAATGATTCCCAGGTGTGCCACACATCTTGATTCAATAACCTGGTGAAGTGCCTAGCCATTATGTTATTTGAAGTGCAAGACAGAAATAACTAGCATGATGTAAGGGTGGAACTGAAGGCAGACTTTCTGCCACCTGTAATACTGTGCCTCAGCTGTGCAGTTATCAGCAGCTTTGGCCATGTGAAAGTTCAGTAATCTCTGTAGTGCATTTGGTAACTGCGTAACACTATAGTAGACATAACTAGACAGGCAAGAGTTCTAAACTAAATACTGGCAAGTGTGTGTGAGAGAATCATGTACTGTCTGACTTATACCATTTTTGACTTGTGTACTACCATTCACACTTCCCCTCACCCCAATCTAATAGTCCAGTTGATGTCATCCACCTTAGAAGTACCTTTGGAGTAGATGAAAAATGTATAAGTTCTGTGGCACATCTGATAACTGCTTAGCACTGTAATAGCAATAACTAGATAGGCCGAAGTTCTGATTGCCCTACTGGCAACTATTTGGATGTGTGCGTGTCTTTTTGTGATAATCATACAGTGTGTGGGTTCCACCATTTCTAACATATGTACTACCCTTTACAATTTCCCTCACTTTAATTTAGTAGTCCTGCTGATGTCATCCACCTTAGAAGTACCTTTGAAGTAGATGGAAATTTATAAGCTATGTGGCATGTCTAATAACCGCATAGCACTATAATAGAAATACCCAGATAGGCAGGGGTTCTATTCCCACTGCTGGTAACTGTATGTGTGTGAGGATCATATCTTGTGTGGCTTATACCATTTTGATGTGTGTACCATACACGGCTGGTGACCACCTCCCACTGCCATTACTTTATATAGTGTGGTAACATAATCTGCCTCATATGCAGCAAGTTAAACCATTGTACAGTTCTCTGTGCAGATGTGTCTGGAATATCCAGATGTTTGCAACCTATATGTGGTCAGAAGTGGTCTGTGTGCCTTAACAATGCCCATGTATGTGATATTGTAGCCAAATAGGCCACAGTGAGTGTACTGACACATATGGCAGCATGAGGTATCATACCTGACTGAAACATCATGCTGATACAATGTGTGCCACCCTCACAGGTGGCCAGCCTTGTAGATGCAATGCATGAGTCCAGATGCTTGGATTTACAAGTGAACTATTCATGTTATGGGTCACATTAAAGGCTGAAAGAGGTGTGGACTGACATACTGTGGTCCTAATTTGTATGTAACAGGAACACCTTGCATCTTAACAGGGGTGTGTACACAATTTATATCCACTGTATACCAATAATGTGTTACACATGTCCCTACATTTGGCCATTTATCCAGCCCATTTTTGCTGGCCTCTGTCCAGATGTCTTGGTACTGACAAGCTGTGAGGTATGCTACAGGAATTTTAAATTCATGTCAGAAAGGCCCTACTGGTGACCACTGTGATGCAATGCAATTAACCCCACCACAAGTGAACATGCACATAAAGCAATATAGCTATTACATAAAATATAGCTATTTACTGATAGTTGTGTGCATGGTAAATTGCATGCCCTTCACATGCCTGAGGTATTCCCAGGCAACAACAGAATAATGTCAAACTCACCAGTTTCAGGCTGCTGTCCCATATGCAGACCAGAGGGTCCTAGGTAGTTTTGAGAGGGAGTTATTGTCAGCAGACTCACATGTGGCCTTGGTACAGGATGGATGCAACATGTCTGTACATTTACAGCACTAACCCCAATAATACACAATGTTCTGTTCTCACCATAGATGTGCACCTCTGTGCATTAGAAACCCCCATCCACAACTGCAATCGGACCTAACACATGGATGTAGCTACAATACAGATACATGTATGTGTGATACATTAGTGTACTAATCCCCACTGGAACCTTAGCTGCATGCTCCTTGTCCAGTGTGTGTGTGCAACCGACCTCCACAATGCTTTCCTCAGCTTCATGGCTTGTGCATTGGGTGGGTGCCTCAAGGTTGGTGAGGAGCTCCTCGGTGGCTTCAGTGGGGGCTGGATGGCTGGGCCCCCACCTGTGGCTAGCCGGTCCCTCACTACAGCAGCAGCCCATTGATGGGCATGGTGGATGAGGTTTGTGGCCCAATGCTGCACCTGCTGATAGGTTCTGCTGTGCAAGCCAGCATCATTTACCCTGTGGACCAGATTCTTCCACAGGGTGGTCGTCTCCCGCACATCTTCTGCTCTCCGTCCAAATAACAGGGCATAATATTCAATCAAATATTGTGTGATGATGTCAGTTTCCCCAACAGAGAATGCTGGTAGGTGAACCCTCTGCATGTTACTTGGAAAACATAAACAGGAAAAAGGTCATAGGACCTCATACGGTTGTCAAATTGCACATCAGCAGTGGATACTACTTGCAAATTATCCAAACTACACCATAACCCTCCAATCTATCATGACTATAGCAGCTTGCATTACACTCCTGGCCCTGAGTTAACTTATTCCCCCCAATATTGGACACTTAATTGCATAATCCTCTATTCTCCATTCATTTCTGTGTAGAAGGTTGACAGTGGCCATCTTCCATTTGGAAGGTGTGTGGATGGTGGCAGATCTGTGTTTGACTGTGGTGTGTGATGGAGCTGTGAGCACATGCCTGAGTTCATGTAGGAGGCAGACAGTGATGTTATTATGCCCCAAGGAAATGTGCTGTTGTTGCAATCAGTAGGCAATATGTACATGCTCACCATTGCTGAGGGGAGGAGTGTGGTTGACATGCATATCACCCTATTAGAAAACCCCATCCACAACATGCTCGACAAGCCACGCTGCTTCACTAGAGATGGCTTGCACATGTCACCCTTAGGCTTTCGAATACTGGCCAAGGCTCTTGCCACTCCCATAGTGCCTTTTTTAACCAAGGCTCAAAAAACAAACCACCACCATAAATAGCACAAGTAACAAAAAACTGAGGGTAATGCTACTCAATTTTCCGGAAGCCTAAACCTCAAAATGCACACACTCGAGGCACTCCTCAGTATGGAGAAAATTGATATATGTGCAGTAACAGAAACCTGGTTTAAGGCTCCAGAGAGCACTCCAGCACTACCAGGCTACAACTCATACCATACATTTTGGCCACAGAACCCGGTCCGAAATACAAAAGGCGGGGGCATATCCATATTCATCAAGGATACCCACACCTCCAGGCTAGTGGCACAGCACGATGCTTCAGAGATCATCCACGTGCAACTAACAACAGGCCAAACTGCAATTCAAATTGTAGTTTGCTAGAGATCACCCACCATGTCCCAGAACCCCCATTCCACATTTCTGGAAACACTGGGAAACATAAATGTCCTACCAAACACCCTAATATTGGGTGATTTCAATTATCCAAACATTAACTGGGAGAACTACTCAAGTACTAACTCCCTTGCCAAACATTTCCTAGAATTTATAAACTCAAATGCCCTGGATCAACTGGTCAACACTCCCACCACAGGTGACAACATATTGGACCTGGCCATCACCAACATGGGCAACCAGTGTTCCACACCAGACGTCAACCCCTTGCTGGTTAGATTTGATCATAAACAAATCACTTTGAATATCCACATTCTGCCCTACCCCCGGACAAGGAAACCACTGTGAAAAACTTTTCAAAAGCAAACTTCACATTACTTAAGACCGAGGTGGAAAGTTTCAAAACCCCCATGCTAAAGGGTAACGCTGTCCAAGCTGCAAAATCCTTTACTAATGCATTCTATGGGCACCTACAAGAATGCATGGATCATGCTATCCCAAGCAAAACTAAGACTCACTCCTCCAAGAAAAGGAAACCAGTCTGGTGGACTCCTGCCATAAACAATCTCTACAATAGAAGGAGGAAACTAGTACAGAAAAGAGTAAAATCCCAAGAAGGGAAGACATTCCTGATCAGTATCAGCAAGAAACTATGATCCCTCATAAAATCATCCAAGGCGAGCTTCAAAAGAAAAATTGCCAAGGACTCCAAAGATAACCACAAGGCATTCTTTAACTATGTCAAGAATCTAACTGGCGATGCTCAGATCTGCTCGGAGTGTGTGCAGAATGGCACAAAATACACTGAACCAACTGATATCGCCAACATCCTGGCAGACAGGTTCAGCGCAAACTTCATCCCCTCTCACCCCCAAAAGGGCCCATAACCATACCAGAAGACTGTAGAGCCCCTGAAATCACAGACGCTCAGGTTAAAACAGCTCTCTCCAAAGTCAATAACACAGCATCAATGGGACCGGACGGTGTCCCAGGCTGCATCCTACACAAGCTCAAAGATGAACTAACCCCTCACCTAAACACACTGTTCAAACTCAGCCTCTCCACAGGCTATGAACCCACAGAGTGGTACACAGCAATGGTTATTCTGCTCCACAAAGGTGGAAACACAATAGACCCCGGGAACTATTGCCCTATAAGCCTGACTAGCTTGGTCTGCAAGGCTATGGAGCACACCATCATGGAACTCATTAACTGAGACATCGGGAACCTCCAAACACTGGACCCTACCCAGTTCAGCTTTGTTAGGAGCAGATCATGCCTCCTAAACCTGGTGGACTTCTTTGAGACAGTTATCAAGGCTATAGATGAGGGAAAGGTGGTACACACAGCCTACCTAGACCCCGCAAAGGCCTTCAACAGTATTCCCCATTCTGTTATTATAGACAAGCTAACCAGCCTGAACATAAACCCCTATGTCACAAGATGGGTTGCCAACTGGCTCAAGGACAGAACCCACATGGTGAGAGTTGAGGGAGCTAGGTCCAACTCTAAACAAGTGGTGTGCCCCAGGGCTCAGTCCTAGGACACCTCCTTTTCGGCATATACTTCTCAGAGGTACACCAAGCACAAGAGGACTATGGCTGACCAAGTTCACAGATGACTGCAAACTAGGGGCAATAATTGACTCTCTGGCTGACACAGACATTCTCCAAAAGGGTCTCACTGAGACGGACACCTGGTGTCAAAATCATGGCCTCAAGCTAAATACCAAAAAGTGCATAGTCATCCCCTTTGGAAAAAAGCAAAAGTAACAAAGTACCCACAAACTACCACATAGGTGGTAGTCCCCTAAATATGGAAGACGTAATAAGGGATCTGGAGACCCAAGTAGATAGTAATCTCTCCTTTGATAATCACATTGCCCCAAAGTGGTTAGAAAATCCTTCTACGTGGCCCACCTAATCACAAAAGGGTTCGCATCCAGATCAAAAGAGGTCATTGTGCCCCTCTACTCATCACTCATCAGATCCATCATAGAGTACAACACCCCATTTGGGATGTACCTTATAAGACACCTGCAACAGCTGGAAAGACCACAGAAGTTCCTTACCAAGAGGATCACTGGTCTCAGACAGATGCCCTATGCAGCACGACTGAAGAAACTCAGGCTGTACTCGGCTGCATACCGCCTACTCAGAGGTGATCTCTTCCTGACATACAAGGCCATGTCCAACCCAGAACTGATGGACATGCTCCACCTAAAGAAAATCTTATCCCCTTGAGACACATGCTCTAGGGATCTAAACCTCACCACAACAATAAATAGGATGTGCTGGAGGGATAGATTCCTGTCCCAGAGACTTTCCATGCTTTGGAACAAGATTCCAATCTACATTAGGCAGAGCTCCTCGCTAACACTCTTCAAAAGAAACCTTGATGAGTGGATGGGAAACAGAAAGTTTACCCTGGGGATCATTTCAGTGGCTCTGCTGGACAGAGGTACAGGGAAGTAATCTAAGGGGGCGACGAAAGCCAACACATTCTTGGCTAGGCTTATAAATGCATTTGGGCAGATAGCCTAGTACCTACCTATGAACCTATACAACTAGGGTAGAGAGGGTGGTGATGTTCCCACCTAACCTGTCTGATGCAGGTTGCTTGTGTCCATGGCATGTGTGTATGAGGTGTTCTTTACCCCCAGTACACGGTGAATTGTGTTGTTTCCTCTGAGACTGACAGCATATGTGGGGACACTGTTGCAATTGCCCTTGGTGGTGTGCATATGTCTGATTTGTAGTCATGGTCAGCCTTACAGGAAGTCACCTGTGAACTTACATGTTTGCTGAGATAGAGGTGGACTTGCTTCCAAGTTGTTGCCAGCACCTATATGTCCCTGAACAGCCAATACAGCAACCTATTATGTGGTTTGTACATTGCTGCTGTCCACCAAAGGGGATTACTCTACCTTGGTGGAGGCTGGTTATACAGGTCAGGTACTGCTGAGTTCATTTAGCTACAGTGGATATAAAGGTTACATACCCCTGTTACAATGACTGTTATTTGTGCAACTGAAACATGACACCACAATAACTCATTTCAAAACAATTACCACCTTTAATGTGACCTATAGCCTATACAATTCAATTGAAAACATAATCTGATCTGTGAAAACATATGGAAATAATAATCAGTACACAAAGCCAGTTGAATGAGTCTGCACACTCTTAAACTGATATGTTGTGTATGCACCTCTTAAGATGGTTACAGCATTTCTTCGTCTTGGTTTGATCTCTAACATCATGGCACATCTTAACTTGGCAATAGTTGCTGACCTTCCTAGAAACACTTTTGATTGTTTTTCCATGGAATTGTACAGGTTCGGGGTCACATTCAAGATGAGAAACATGAAATGATTTTCTGTGGTCTCATTGTCATACAGCACACAAACCTTGCATTCCAACAGGGGTGTGTACACTTGTGATATCCACTGTATATAGGTCTTGATATAGCTGTTAATGGTAGGCATGTACAGAGGGTCTTAACACAGTTGGACACTTCTTCGATTACTACTTGATAATCATGCCTACTCTAGTACCCATATCAGTGTCAGGGCAATGCAACAACCAGTAGCTGTACACATTTATGTCTTTTATATGCACTGACACTGATATTACACATGTGCAACTTGCACAACCTATGTACCTGACTGCTTGAAACCCATGTGATTAGTTTTGTGTCTTCCAGCTGAACATATTAATGCATACATGTGCTCAGGGGATACCTGGTATACATTTCTGTTCTATATTAGTATGGCACACTGTATTTACAGTCTTGCTGCTCAATCATACTTCTCAACCTGTTATAGCAATATGTCCGGAGAATGACACACATAAATCGGTGACAAAAGGGACATCAGTATTGATACTGTTAACATAGCTGCACCATACATTAGTAAGATGATTGCACAGTAGGCTTTGACATCACTGTAATAACCTGGAAGATGTCCAACAGTCATATGTAGGCTATGTTACATTTTCATTGCTTACAGACTTGTCAATGGTTTAGCTGGCATAACACAGGTATATGTGTATGTGACTACAGATAGCAGGCACAAATGTGCTCAATGTCCAGCAGAACACTGTACAGTTGAATGTTATTAATTCAATATATCACATGCAGTTGAGCACACATGTCTGCAACAGTACTTTACTATGCACATGCCCTATATAGGTCTCTTAGCTTTACAAAACAAACATGTATCATACTCATATTCACAGGGAGCATATGGATATGGACAACATCCCATTAACTGGCCTAGCAGTGGCATAGTTACAAGTGTTTGACAGACACCCCAGCAGTTGTCATATGTGAGCTGTCTTTTCCCAGGGTGGGTCAGGATCCTGAGCTTTGATCCTACCTTACAACCTCTTAGAGCATCACATCTGAACACAGCCTAAAACTATGGGGGGATAAATAGGGACAGACTTGAAGTTTTCCTGTTATAAATCTAGGAAGTTTGTAGAATTATACATTTTGCATTACCGTGAATATTCTTAAGGATGTGGAGTCTTAAACTCAAGTGTTTGTCATTACTTGATGACTTCAGTCCTCAGCTATTTGCCAGAAAAGTACAGATCTCAGGAGGAACAGACAAAAAACTATGGTGGGAAAATCTGGACATTCTTTGAAGATCTGTACAGTTGAGAGATATGGCTGTGATCTCTCCCACTGCAGAGAGGGTCAGATGCTATGGCCATAGCAGCTGTTCAGCATGACATTAGTACAACAAGTCTTGTTGGAACATGTATTCTTCCAAATCATATTTATCATTATTACAGACCAAGTAATACATTCAGTTACATGCTTACATGTTCCACTTACCTTTTTTTCTTCTATTTTCCAGTTTATGTTTTATTTGTTCTCTCTCTCTCTCTCTGTCTCTCTCTTTCTCTCTCTCTGTGCACTCCAGGGATATAGCTGGTTTGAATAGGTGGCAGCATGACTTTTGTATGTAATGCTCATGACCAGGTAATGGCCTGTGCCCCTATTAGTGTTCCCCACTTGCTACTTGCATGCAGAGCAGCTGTGTAGTTCTTCCAATAGCCAATGTCATGGCAACACACTCCTATAAATGAGTACTTCATGTGGGCATTGGCTCTTTCTCTTACTTGTGAGGAAGACATCCTAGAGTTGTGTGAGCTACTACCTCTTACAACAAGACTTGTGGAGACAAGCCAAATAAATGGTGGGGAAGGTTCAAGACTTAGGGGTAGAATGTGAGTATTGCTGTTATATGTTTGGAATACTGCTAGTTTAACAGGTTTTGTCTGCACATGCTACTTCTGCATGGGTTTCAGTATGACAAAGTTCTGTCTCTGCATAGCTCTCAACTGTAGGGTTATCCACATAATGGCAACAGGTTAGCCTGTTATGTTTGCTCTGCTCCCCAGACAGGTTTTGTCCTTGGCAAATCAATAGCATACTCTGGTGATTGCAGTTTATAAATGCTAACATCCATTTATTTTTCTGACTTTATAACTCTCATAAAAGATATGTTACAACAAACCCTATAACACCAGCAACTTTCTGAGTGTATAACAGCAATATTTCAAATATGGCCATGTATTTGGGCCTCTGTCCACCAATTATGTCAGGCTTTGTCTAGATGTCATACAGTAGGAGGTTGATAGGTTTACTGGTCTATCATTATTTAGTGCTGTCATTCCTGCTCTGGGAAAGGCTGGAAAGCATGTTGAAGTCTGTACATTCAAAAGGTTGGTGTATAGAGAATGCTCTTAGATGCCCTTGTAACATATTTTATGTGGAGGAGAGTAACACATATTTCAAAGGTAGGCAGTTAGAATATGTGAGACATATTACTGATAAGAAAGATGACAGTTCTATAGCCATACATTTGAATAAATCTCACCATCGGGACAGTAATGAGTTCCAAGGTACTGTTTTGGAAAAAAATCTCTTCCTCGGTTTGATGAAACATTCATAAAAGGACAATTGTTATGTACAGACTCAATTTATTAATATTAAATGTGATACTTTATCCCTTAGGGTGTTAAACAAGAAGTGTAATTGGAGGCTGTGTATTTAATTATGTAATTAAGTGTTAATTGCTTCTTGTGATTAAGGCAAGTATTTCTTGTAATGTTTTACTCCTGGAAGGCCATGGCCAAGACATCAGAGTATAATAAGCATGTGTGAATTACTGGCTGGTTGTATTTCTCTTTGCTATGTTCAGTCATTTTAGGTTTGCTAACAGGTTGTTGCATGTCTGACCATTGCGTATGGCCTGTCATGATTTTGTAGCAGTGTATGTGCACTTATTTATTTGGACTGGGGGAGGGGGGGCAGATGTGAGTGTTATGGGTCCTTTTGTATCCCACTGTGCATGCTGCCCCAGTTATGCAGTTATGGGTGGTCTATCAGCAGCATATGTTTGTATGGGCATTTTGGGACATGTATGCATATTGATATATATATATATATATATATATATATATAGATATAGATATGTATATATATATATATATATATATATATAGATATGTATATATATATATATATATATATATATATATATATATATATATATATATATATATATATGTATATATATATATATATATATATATATATATATATATATATATATATATATATATATATATGTATATATGGATTCACTATATAATATCGAAATTTTGAAATACTGAATCTCAAAATATCAGGACTATGAAGCCGAAACCCCTAAATACCGAAAGACCAGAAGCGGGAAATTCAAAATACCAAACGTACAACACACATACAGCACACACACACATACACACAACCCCCACAATCAAACATATCATCCCACACTACAGATAAGCAGGGGGCAAGCCCCCTGCACACCCCCATGTGGAGGGCAAGCCCCCCACACCCCCTCTACTTAAACATACTAACTCAGAGATTGCACAGACACACAAGGGAAACACACCCACACATTATACAGTCCCTCACACACACACACATCACAGTCACAACACACACTGACACACACTAAAGTCCCTGACCAACACACTTACACATAGATACTTACCTGAACTTCCACCTATCTATCAACAAACCCCAACACCAGAAGCGGTACTTCAGTATCTCCAAACATCAGGATTTTAAATTTCGCCCTTCTGGTCTTTGGGTATTTAGGGGTTTCGGCTACATAGTCTCGAGATTTTGAAATTTGATATTTCAAAATTTCAAGATTATGTAGTGAACCCATATATATATATATATATATATATATATATATATATATATATATATATATATATATATATATATATATATATATATATATGTGTGTGTGTGTGTGTGTGTATGTTTATATGTGTGTATGTACATCTTTACATATATATCTATATATATATATATATATATATATATATATATATAGATAGATAGATATAGATTCACTTTCACTTTAGAAGCTCGAAATACTGAAATATCGAAATTCAGTATTTCGCGCCCATAAAGTGGAATACTTAGAAGAGCAAAAGCTCAGAAGCATAAAATTTAAAACCTCAAATACAGGAGGTTTTGAATTTCGCACTTCTGTGCTTTCGCTGTGGTTATGGATTCAGGTAAGTATGTGTGTTAAGGGATTTGGGTAGGAGCTGTGGTGTGTGTCAGTGTGATTTGTTGCTGTCATGTGTGTGTGTGCGAGGTGAATGTAGCTTGTGTGGTGGTGTTTTTGTGTGTGTTTGTATGTAGTGCGACCTCAGAGTGAGAATATTTAAGTGGGGGTGTGGGGTGCAGGGAGGCTTGCTCCCCTGCTTTTATGAGGTATGGAGCTTATGTTTGTGTGTGGAGAAGATGGTGTGTGTGTGTGTGTGTGTGTGTGTGTGTGTGTGTGTGTGTGTGTGTGTGTGTGGAGTAGAAGTGCGAAATTCAAAATCTCTGGTGTGCGAGATTTTGAATTTCATGGTTCTGAGTTTTTGTGGTTTTAAAATTTCAACTTTATAACTTCAAAATACTGAATTTTGATATTTCAGTATTTTGAGGATATAAAGTGAATTTTTTATATATATATATATATATATATATATATATATATATATATATATATATATATATATATATATATATATACATACACACACACACACACACACACACACACACACACACACACACACACACACACACACACACACACACACACACACCTCAATATTCATTGGTAATATATCTTTATATTGTTATACACATATATGTATCTCCATACATATCTATCTCTCTCTCTCTATGTATATGTTTCTTTTCAGATATATATATTTGTAGATTCCAATCCTTCTTAATTGGACAGTGTCTCTTCTCTATTGTAAACTGGCTGTAAAGAAGGGTATGTTTGAGAAAACATCCTAAGACTGTACATCTGAGGTGGCTTATTGGTAAATTCCTGTGACTATAGTGCTCAGAGTCTTGGGTTCAAGACCTGCAAGTACTGTATATTTTGTTGCTAGGCAGAACAAGGACTGTTGGATACAGAGTGATTAAGGCAGTTTTGAGCAGCCTTAAGCATGTTTGCATGGGTTTGCAGGACAGTAAGATGTGCTAACTTATGGTTAAACAAATAAGCGCTTACACCATGTATGCTTCACTTACCAGTGCGCAAATCTGCTTAACATTTACATTTAAGCAGTGCTTAAACCTGCTAAGCATAGCTCAGCCCTGGTAACCAGTGATCACATTCCAGTCTGATAAAATAGCAGGGTAATGACATTATTAATGTGTATTTAATTTCCTGTACATAACATGCTTCTATGTGCTGTCATTACAGTAGCAAGGGGTGTGACTATACTGTATGGACACCGGGGTATACATGGGTAGTACCACAATCGTTTTTCTTTGTATTTGTTTTATACATGGATAGTATCCCAGGTTATAGGCAATCTCACTTGCATGTTACACCAGCTACAGTGCACTGGTTGACAAAAATACTTTAACACATATTGTATCATTACGTTAGTACTTTTAACAGTGCTTTTCCAAGTAAAAGTAGATTGCAGATTGTGGTACTAGAACCATACACCCCTGCATGCAAAGCTGGGACTCTGAGTACTGACTATCTTGCTGTTGGTGTTTGAGCTGTATGTTTTCATGTATCACCTATTGGATATTGATCTGATGTTTTGATATTAACTGTAGACTACTATGGTTTTTGCACATGTCATTGAGGACTGCTATCATGCAGTAATGGCAAATCTTTCAGTTTCAGACTTCTATATTTCAAAACATTCATCCTAATGCATAATCTGTTGGCTATCTACTTTCTGTCTGTCCTCTGTACAGATGTGCAAATGTCAGGTATTGCTAAGGTCATACCACTATGTAGGTACTCACATAGTATTGTGCTGTGGGCCTGGACACTGCTGCTAGTTCTGACATATGGGACATTCATTAATGTGGACTACAGAGTCTCATACAGTAGGTGGCAATACATCACAGGACAGGACATGTGGAGACAGCCAAACAACACGGGTGACATATCCCCAGATTTGTGAACAGATTCTATGTCATCATTGTTGTTATACACATGGTGGATTGATAGATTGACATGGTTTGTGTGAAAATACATTTAGTGAGTGACTTCATGACTGACAGTGATATGTCTCTGACATACCTTTCCACTGGCACACTGTCCACAGACTGACCACATGTGTGCCTGGTATATTTTTTCTGTTCCCCAAACAGTTGGTGTCCTTGGTAAATCAGTCGTGGACTCTGGGGAATGCAGTCAATAAATACTCACACCTATTGGTATTACCAACTTCATATTCCTCATAAAGGATGTTACAACAAACCCAGTAACATCTACAACTGTCTCAATGTATGACAGCAATATGTCCAATCTAACTCTGTGTTTGTGCTTCTGTCCCCAAATGATGTCAGGTTTTGTCCAGATGTCAATGAAGTGCAGATGTATTTATTATAATTATTTCTTGACTTCATTCCTGCTACCATCCCAGTGATGTAGTAGACCCACAGATATGTCAGGGAAGAGGCCATAGATATGAGTCTTGAGCCTGTACATTCTTTGGTGAACTGTACATGTGAGAGGCATGTGTATGTCTGGCCATTGTTAACAGACTGTCATGACTGTGTACACATGTCATGTGTATATGTTATTTGGGCTGTGTATGGAGCGGGGTGGATGTAAGTGTTATGGCTTCTTCTTTATCTAACTGTGCATGCTGCTCCAATTTCTGCTGATCTATTGGCTGTATGTGTTTGTAGGCACAGACTGAGACATGTCCTGTACCAAGGTCATGATTCAGACTACACTGAGAATTGGGACTGTATATGTAGGGCTAGTGTGTGAGTGGAAAACAATGATGTATTTGTTCACCCAGTCCGCATACTCCACTGTTCACTTGACTTACCGGTATGTGACTGTGGTGATATTGGTTGTGGATATGTACTTTCACACTGGTGTTTGTTTGTCAGTGCTGTTATATCCCTGTAGTGTCTGATATATTTGCAAATACATGTGTAATTACCTATGGCAGATTTCTTAATTCAATTACTTGTGCTATTTGACTAAATATATGTTAGAGCACACAGGAGGGTGTTACTACAGCAACTGTGTTAGCTTATCTACACCAGTACTACAGACACATCCCCATTTTCATGGCTTCCACCCAACACTTTGTCAGCCTTGGTCCAGATTCATTGCAGAAAGGGGTTTTGAGTATACATGTCAACTGGCTGGATTGTTTCAGGATGTCCAGGTTTATTGCTCATATGTCTGGTCTGTTTAACAGATTATTATCATTTCTCTGGAAAATCACTGTAATGAAATGATTGTTGTCAGAAAATGAGGACATACATTTCATTTACATACCTCACATCCATCAGAATATGTATGCTGAAACAAACTGTGTCACTCTTTCAAGAAGAGTACAGGGAGACAATGACCTCTTCCTTCCTGGATGCTAATGTGTTAGTACTGAGATGTGCCACATAGAAGGACTTTGTGACCACAGTAGCAATGTGGTGGTCGAGACATTGCTGTCAACCTGGGTACCCAGATCTCTTATAACACCTTCTTTGTTCAGGGGACTACCATCGATGTGGTAATTAATGGGAACAGGGTTTTCCCCATTGGGGATGACAACACATTTTCTGACATTGAGCTTAAGGCCATGGCTCTGCCACCAGTCATTGGTCTCAGTGAGGCCTTTCGGTAGGATGCCAACATCACTTGGGTAGTTAATAATAGCTCCAAACTTGCAATTGCCTGCAAACTTTGTCAGCTACAGTCCTTTAATGTTGGTATGGACTTCAGAGAAGTTGATACCAAACATGAGAGGACCCAGGACAGAACCATGTGGGACTCCACTTATGACTGCTCAGCAGTCTGACTTGGAGTCAGCTATTTTCACACTGTGAGTCCTATCTGTGACCCAGTTTGCAATCCACCTAGTGATATAGGAGATGATGCTTAGCTTAGTGAGTGCTTGCATGATTCCTGAGTGGGGAATGTTATCAATTGCTTTGGCCAGATCAAGGTAGGCTGTATGTGCCACCTTGCCTTCATCCACAGCTGAGGTGTATATATAGAGAACCTGACTCATTCTACACACTCCTTTCCCTACTGTTCAATGCCTGTACTAACTGATAAGTTTGGAAAATCATTGCTATTATATAGAGCTCATAGTGTAATGGTATATTGCTTTGATTGTAGTTTATAGGGCCTTGGGGTCAAGACCTAGTAGAACTTATTATTTTCTTCCAAGGCAGAACAGTTGCTGCTGGGGATGAAGGGACAAGGGCACTAATTAACAGAGGTCCATAGTTTGGGCCCCTTGACCCCCATTTTGATAGCCTTTAGACGATTTGTTGCATAAAGAGGTTCAGAGTGTGGATCTGATGTCCGACTGCGCTACACACACACACACACACACACATATATATATATATATATATATATTTATATATATAGATGCATATTCAGATATATGTATATATTTATATATAGAGATTACATTTGTTTTAGGTACATACAGATATATTTATATATATGTATGTATTTATTTACTTTTATATATATATATATATATATATATATATATATATATATATATATATATATATATATATATATATATATATATATATATATATATATATATATATATCCTATATGTGCGTATTTTATATGTATAACTCTACAAAGGTTCATAGATTGGTACTAGGCTATCGACCCTAGGGCCAATACAAGCCTATCCATAACAATTCCCCTGGCTATTTCTTCCCACAATATTTACTTCCCTGGACCCCTGTCTAGCAGGGTGATGGATGTGATCCCCGGGGTGAATTTCCTATCTCCCATCCAATCGCCAAGGTTCCTTTTGAAGAGGGCCAAAGAGGTGCTCTGCTTGACATGTATGGGCAGTCTATTCCAGAGTCTGGGAGTCTCTGGGTCAGGAACCTATCCCTCCAGCATGTTTTGTTCATTGTGATGAGAAGATTTAGATCCCTGGAGCATGTGGCTCTGAGGGATTGGGATTTCTTTAAGTGTAGCATGTCCAACAGCTCTGGGTTTTACATGACCTTGCATGTTAAGCAGAGATCGCCTCTGAGTAGACAATATGCGACAGAGTATAGCTGGAGTTTTTTTAGGCGGTCATCATAGGGCATCTGCTTTAGGCCAGTGATTCTTTTGATGAGGTATTTCTGCAGCCTTTCCAGTTATTGCAGATGTCTTGATATATATTATGTATTAATGTTTATATATATATATATATATATATATATATATATATATATATATATATATATATGCATCTCTATACACATATACATTTATATATATGTACAAAACTTGACTAATGTTAACAAACATTTCCCTACTGTTGAATGACTATGGTGAATGATATGTTTGAAAAAACATCAGACCACCCTACAGCTGAAATGGCTTAGTGGTAAATTGCTGTGGTTATGGTGCGCAATGGCAGATAATTTTGTTGCTGGGAAGAACAAGGGCTGTTGGATACAGAATGATTAAGGCACTTTTAAGCAGTTGTAAGCAGGTTTGCGCAGGTTTGCACAGTGGTAAGCAGTGCTAACTTCTGGTTAACTATGCTGACAGACAGTTAGCCTTAAAGGTGCTTAACCTGTGTAGGCATCACTTAGCACCACGCAAACAGGCTTACTCCCACTTACTACTGCTTACTCTCAGTTACCCCATGTTAATTTCTTTAAAAGAGAAGAAAAAAGGAGTGATAGGAAAATGGTGAAAAAGGGGGCACGAAAAGGGAAAAACAATATTAAAGATAGCTATGGATGTTCAGGATGTGTGTAGGGAAGGTCTATAGCTGTCCATTTCTTCTACAGCAACAGCTATGCATATATACTGAATTAGAATTAGACCAGATTACATGTGTCCAGTGGACACATGTGCAAAATGGACAGCTATGTATGGGGAAACAGTTTATGGGGGGAACAGATTGCCCTTTTTTTCTAAGGTGAGAGTGGGATGTTGGGGAAGGTATATTTGGGGAGGTAGGTTAAGTAGGAAGACAGACAAGACAGACATGACAGCATACAGGGGCAGTATATGACATATGTGGAGGTAAACACCTTGGATGGGGAGGGTTGTTTGGTAATCGGAAGCCCACAAGCTCCCAAATGGATACAGTGGGACTGAGGTCCCCACCCATGGGCAGTCATCACTGCACCTTCACGGCCCCAAAGGTGGCTGTGCTGGGGGCTGAGCAGGAGGGGCAGGCTGACCCTCTAAATGTGCCACGCAGCCCTCAAGCTGGCATAGCAGATCTCACAATTCTCTGAGGAGCTTACTACCCACTAGACCCCAGACTTGGCTTTGGGTGACAGGATCCTGTCTGTACCCACACTCAGGAGGTGGAAAGAGCCCCAACCCCTGAGGCGGTTCCGCCCGAAGGTGGTGCAAGACCAGCAGATGAGGAAGTTCCAGGGTGGGTCCCAGACATGCTGGGGCCTGGTGCCATGATCAGATGAGGCAGGAGAGGCAGATCCACTGGTATCGGCCTTCTCAGATGTGCTATGGTGTTGCAGTTTTAGAACATATGTTGGTTAGTAATGGTAAACACATTCCAGGATTAGTTATAACAGCATGCATGAGTATTCCCATTAACCCAAAACAACAGATTTGGAAAATTTGCATAGTAAACAGAACACATGCATATATAGAACCACAGTGGGCATTACACCGGCTTGCAGGTTACATTGATTGCAACAGACCACCAATGATAGTATTTGAACAGGGAATATTCATTGAAATAGATTTCAACATTTGTAGGACAATAGGACACATTGTCCCAACACTAGGTTTGGTGCAGAACATACCCATTCATTTATGTGTTTAGATTATTGGTGAAGATAAGGTGGGGGAGAGAGAGAGATGTCAATTAACACATGTAGATTCTTGCAGTGGACATAGCTTTAATGATCATTGAGCTAATCATTACTCTACAGGTATTCTTACAACAACCTATGGCCTTGGGTTGGGCAGTGATTTGTTTGTACGCAGTGTATAATTACAGCCTTCTTATAGCTACTTTATACCTTCTCTTACCTGGAAGACCTGTAGAGGGAATTTTTGTTTATACTACCTGACTGTTTCTACCCATTTTCACATAGTCAGGGTTACATATCTGCACTCATACTGTGTGTGTGTGTGTGTGTGTGTGTGTGTGTGTGTGTGTGTGTGTGTGTGTGTGTGTGTGTATGCCTGCATGTTACTGCTACACTCTGCCTTGATTTCTATCGGTCACCCTGGTTGTTGGCAGCAGGGACCAGTAGCTGTGACAGCATGACACTTTTGAACATTTCTTGGGGGGGGGGCACTTGGTGTATGTACTTATCTTGCTGTCATTAGCAGTCTTGGGGTTGGACCGTTGTGTTGGACACAATATAACTACAGCCTTCTTATAGCTACTTTATACCTTCTCTTACCTGGAAGACCTGTGGAGGAAATTTATGTTAACACTACCTGACTGTTTCTACACATATTCACAAAATCCTAGTTAAAATTATGCATACAGCTTACTATCACTCCCGGGATTTGAACCATGGCTGTTTCTGCTAAAAATACAAGTTTGCATTTCATCTGAACAATCTGTTGAGAAACCTCTGTCTCTTCATTGAATGTTTTCTGTTTCATTCTCTCTTGGTTGTACACTATGACCTTGTAATTACAAAATTCTTATACATACATGCCTATACATACCTTTTGACATAGCATAGTGTGAAAAACAGTGGTTAACACATTGCTATTCAGATATCAGAGCTTGGTGCATGAAACATTTCATATCAGTTAATCTCGTGTCTTACAGAGGCACTAACTTTGTTAGATGAGACTTGATTGTTTAATGCTTTCAGAGCTATATTTGCTGTGCATAACCTGTACACATTTCAAGTCATACAGTATGAGAGTAAACACAACCATTCCAGGGTTTTGAATTTTATTGACAGGCAGTTACAGTTTTATTTATGTATAATCTATATGAGACTATTAATGTAATATTGTCTAGTTTATTCAGTACAAACCATACCCATTTTTAATACTGCCAGGTGACATTCTACTCCTTTGTATTTATTTGGTATGAATACTACAAGCTAGATTGTTACTCACCAGCCTCGCGATGCAGCCTTTGCAACCTGCTTGCATGGGATTCCTGGTTATCAGCCCACTCAACTGGTGCTGTAAAGAAGATAGAGAAACATTTATACATACCTATCCATCACATTGGATGGGAGGGTGGCCTAATGGTTAAGGCGTTTGCCTTACAAACACAAGGTGCAGGGTTTGAGTCTCACAAGAGATAATTGGCTAGGCTTAAAATGGCTCGCAAGGGCAGTTAGCCTAGTACTAACCTATGAACCTATGAACATACACAGGCTGGACCTTGGTAAATAGTTATTGCTATGAATGCTTACACATGCCTAGGACATCACCACTCTGCTGTGCTTCTTGGAACAATGGTCCACGAGCTCCCTCTTCCTCTGCTTCAAATCAGCATAGTGGTGCTGGACCTGCTCACCAGTCCAAGGGATGCCAGTAGCACTGGCTGAGATCATGGGTGAGACTTTCCCAGGCCGCCGCTTTGTATTGGGAGCCCTGATACTGGTCCTGCAGCAGTCTCACATCATGGTTTTTAACAAGGAGTCCTACCATGACCTTAGACTCCTGTATGCCCCAGCACTGCACCCAAAAGTGCATACCCTCATCAACACCAGCCATACTGCCTACAGTGGGGAGATATAACCAGTTATGAGCTGTATTCCTGCCTGCAAGATTTAAATACGGCTGATTTCCTGCACTTTTCCATGATTGGTCGGTTTTGAATATGCTGATCTAAGCTAAGCTACGGGCAAACCTGCTTAGCTAAGGTTGGTATTGCTTAAAGGGGCAGGTTCAGCACTGCATACCAATGGACAAATCCGCTTAGCTGGGCTACTCATTGCTTAGCATTCATATTTAAGCAAAGCTTTCACCCGGTAAGCATAGCTGTGCAATGCTTAGCATTGCTTAAGTTTTATTTTATAGACTATCAGCTGTATGGGATTGATTCATCATTCCTGACATATTATAATTTTGCTTACCTTCCCTGACATCCCCACTATGTGCTTTCATTACATTTATTATTGTGTGACTATATTGTATGGGGCACTTGTGTTTATATGGGGGTTTCACAACTTTACTACACTGACACCTCACATCTAGACCTACTACACTACTCTGGTTAACAAATATATGTTATTTACTATCTAATTATTAAAAAAATTATGTACTGGTTTCACACGTAAAACTCAAATTGGCTTCAATGGGGATCGAAATGTGAACTACTACTTGGAAAGCAAATGCTCTAACCACTTCACTATTTCCACATTGCTACATTTTGGAGTATATTCTTATTTACCTCCTTGTGATGTGTAAGCTTGGCTCAGGAGAGCTGCGCGATGCGCACACCCGCTCAGCTATACTTAAACTTTATTGTGGACTGAAAAAAATTAAACAGATGTGTTTTATTTTTTAATGTAGGGGCATGCACATTGCTTTCTACAACATTATCCGTGGGGGGCTATGCTTTTCAAACGGTGATGACATGACAGGCCTTGCATTTCAGAGGTATGCTCCACTGACAGTAACAGTGTCAACCATACCTCTCAACTGTAAAGATTTTCACAGAATGTCCTGATTTTTGTCTTACATTTTTGGTCCATTTTTCATACAGTTGTGACTTTTTGGCAGATTAGTGGCAAAGCATTAAAGACTGCAGTTAGGAAATAATGACGGACAATTGAGTTTTACACTTCATACCCTTTGGAAAATTCATGCTAATGCAAAGTCTGTCATTCTATCGATCGACTTTATAAGTTTGTGAGAGCAATATTTCATATTTGTCCCTTGTTTTTTATGGCTTTGTCCAGATTTCTTCTGAGGTTGAGAGGTAATGGTGTCCACAGACACTCTCTCTAACTTTACATTGCAGTATGGCAATTATGGAGTGCAGGGCATGTGAATTGTGAGAGCACTGCTCTCAGACATACCCCTGTGCTTGTACATGGAACCATGTTCATATTAGAGCACAGCAGTGTGCCTTCATGAATATGCAGGGCGCTCTGCCATGCTGCACGGGTACGGTCCCTTTCATGCAAGAATAAGGTATTCTTACATGGAAGTTTGCTGAATCCCGGGGATTATATTGGTAAAAATTATTAATATTGTGGTTTCAGTGTATAATAAAACACTGAAACCACAATATTAATTATTTTTACCAATATAATCCCCGGGATTCAGCAAACTATGTGTAAGAATAGCTTATTGTGGTTTCAGTGTATAATAAAAGTGGTGCGGTGGTGCAGCAGTTAGCATTTTCACCTCACAGCAAGAGGTTCTCCCGTTCGATTCTCGGCTGGAGCACCTTCTGTGTGGAGTCTGCATTTCCTCCCCACGGTTGAATGATATCTAAAGATATGCAGGTAGGTGCCTGCATGAATGGGTGTGCCTTCTTTGAAGGTTGGATGTCGGGATGGCAACTCGGCACTATAAAAATCTACTGCCAATCATTAGCGGACCGGAGTTCTGCTGTGGTGACCCCTAACCAGGAAAAGCTGAACGACTTTTTTAGTGTATAATAAAAACAAAATAAGATTAGTGTTTAATAACTGGTTGTGTGAGACAATAGAAATAAAAAGTGGTATAAAGCAGGGATGCCCAGTAAGTAGCATCCTAGTTGCATTAATTATGAATGTGCTGTCTAATAAAATTAATTCAACACTGAAAGAAGCTAAATACTGCACAGCAAATGGAATTCAGATTCTAGTAATGTTTTCTGTTGCAGACAATTTAGCATTAGTTGTAAAAATGAGCAATGGATGAACATAGCTATATGGACACTTAGTTAAGAATTAAGTGTGTTAGGTTTGAATATTAATGAGAAAAAAGTAAAGGACTAGGATTTTCAGGCAAATTAGAGGGCATTCAGTTTAATAAAGAAGAAATATGAATTTTGGGAATAAAATTTGGTAATGAACAACATAAATTGACACAATGGAAAATATATACAAAATAAGATATATTTGTATGTTCTGGAGAACATTCAAACTTATATATAAAAAAGCATATTTACTTAACTCAGTAATATTAGGCAAGATAGCACATCTAGCAAGTGTGTTTATGGTACCAGTTGAGTTTGAGAAAGAATTACTTTCTGTGTGGTTTGCATTTATATGGGGATTGAGACTGAATCTAATTAAGAGAGAAACTCTTTATGTTATGAAGAAAGGAGGAATGAGTTTAATAAATTCAATTATGCAGATAACATCATTGAATTTGTATAAGGTACTCACATGGATGAAAAAAAGAGAAAATGATAGTAAACATAATAGAAGAAAATATAAAGAAATTTGGGAGAAACTTAAACATTATAAAGGAATGATAATCATGGAAATGAGGACATATCAAGAGAAGATATTGTCGTGTTAGACTGATATATGTAATATAGAAAAAATAGGAAGGAATGTTATGAAAATATAATGAATACATTTTATTATATTTTCCACAGAAGCATTTGAAAGAAAGAAAAACAAAAGTTATAAAATCAAGAATGAGTAGATGCAAAATATATATTTGAATGTACAAATTTTTTTATGGAGATTATCCATACCTAAGCTGCAAGTAAAAGCCATATTAGAAGATAGAAAGAATTTGTACCTATTCTGGTGAAATGGAAAATATGGTGCATGTTATTTTTTTTTGAAATGTGAAAGAGTAAACCAGACTATTTATTTATTTATTTTATTTACTTACATTTGTTGACCTGGAGAGTCCGACTGGACACAGGTCCATTTTCAGCGGAGACCCTGGGAGAAAAGCTTCACATTAAGTATTATTTGCATTATACAGTTAAAAAAACATAATATTTAAAATATAGACATTAGTCCAGCTGAGGACGTAAGACAAGAATAAAACATAGATGTAAAACAGCTGTAGAACATAGTACAATTTTAAAATATGGTGACATATACTAAACATGGTTACAAATATAGTTGAGATTCATCAGTGAACAATTGATACAATCTGTTTTTGAGGTACATATCAGCCATTAGCAGTTGTTGCTACAAGAAGTTAGTACTATGTGATAGGTAGCTGGTAACATGAGTAGCCAAGCTTGCTAAGAGTAGGTTGTTGATAGGGGGCTGAGAGAGGTAGTGGGTGGGGGGAGTGGATGGTATTAGAAAGGGGTTGCAAGGGCATATCTGGCAAGTTTTGAAGTGTGATTTTAGTAAGGATTTGAAGTGGGTGTAAGAAGTTACAGAGGTAATTGAGGATGGGAGGGAGTTCCAGAATTTGGTTATAGTGCAGGAGAATAATGCTTCTCCAGCAGAGTTATTGGCTCTTGTGACCTGTAGGAGGTTTTTGTGGCTGGATCTTAGTGGTCTCATGGTTATGTAGGGTTGGAGTAGATTCTGGAGAGATGGGACTTTTAGTGGTTGGTTTATTAGTTTGTGGGTGAGTGCGAGTTGGTGCCATTGAAGGAGGTGGGGGAGCTCTAGCCAACCCAGTTCTGCTCTGGAATAAAATATGTGAAAAAGATGTATAAAAGGATTGAAAAGTGCAAAAAATATAAATATGGATATGCTAGAATATGGGTTTTATGAAAAAGGGAAACAAAATGATATGGATGAATTAGCTAAAAGATGTTTTGTATAATATGTTTTGTATAATATGGATTATTTGTAATGAAAGAATGAATGAAATAAGATTCAATGGTAAGTGGATATTGTAAGACATTTTGAAAAAATAAGAGTTTGGTTGTGGAAAAATTGGGAGGCATCAAAAGAAAAAATGAGGAGACTATGTAAAATAGTTGTAAATAATTTTCTATATGTTTGTATATATAATGTATATAATGTATATTATGGATTTTAAATAAAGGACCCCTACTCTTTTCAATAGGTTTCTGGAATATTTTATATCCACATGAGTTATCACCAACTATAGAAGATGGGACCTAAGTTTAACAGTACCCATGAATTATCACATCGGTGGCAGTACACTAAACACTGAAAGCATGATGAGAGACTTAGGGACGCAGGTGGACAGTGGTCTCACCTTCGATAACCACATCACCACAACAGTCAGGAAATCCTTCTATGTGGCACACCTCATCACTAAGTGCTTTTCATTCAGAAAAAAGGTCATTGTCCCAATGTACACATCCCTCATTAGACCCATTTTAGAATACAAATTCCCGTTTGGTATGTACCTCTCAAGACATCTGCAACAACTGGAAAGGCCACAGAAATACCTCACTAAAAGAATCACAGGCTTAAAGCAGATGCCCTATGCTGACCGTCTAAAAATACTCCACCTATACTCTGTCGCATATCATCTACTCAGAGGCAATCTCTGCTTAACATACAAGGCCATGTTAAAAACCCAGAGCTGTTGGACATGCTACACTTAAAGATATCCCAATCCCTCAAAGACACATGCTCCAGGGATCTAAATCTTGTCATCACAATGAACAAAACATGCTAGAGGGTTAGGTTCCTGACCCAGAGACTCCCCATACTCTGGAATAGACTGCCCATACATGTTAAGCAGAGCGCCTCTTTGGCCCTCTTCAAAAGGAACCTTGATGATTGGATGGCAGATAGGAAATTCACCCTGGGGATCACGTCAGTCGCCCTGCTAGACAGGGGTCCAGGGAAGTAAATACTGTGGGAAGAAATAACCAGGGAATTTTTATGGCTAGGCTTCTATAGGCCCTAGGGCCGATAGCCTAGTACCAACCTATGAACTTCTCATCTGAAGGATGACACACTCAGTAGTGTAAGACCCCCTGCCTTATGCTGCACTATTGTGTGAATAATCTATCTTCCTCATGTGAGGATAAAACCTGCAACTTTCTGCAACAAATGTGAGTGCACTACCTCTTGCACCACTACTGTTTGTAAGCTTCTGATCAGTGCCAAAGTCTGCTCTTCAATTTTTCCATTAGATCTGTTAGTTCTCTCCCCTCTTGCACATTTACTAGCTTATTACTTTAGCACTCTACCAGACTTCTTGTAGCAATTATTGTAGCACATAAAAGTGTTACCAGCACTAAACATTCTACAAGGAAACAGCTCCAGTACTTATTATTAATGCCCACCCCTCCAGGCATGTCTAAAGGTCAGTTCCCTGTGCTTTCTCCTATTAACCTAGTGAACCTGGGCATCCTGAGGGAATGTAGCAACTGCCTCATGTACACTGACAACCCTCTCCTCTTACCTCCCAAAACTCAGACTTGCGAGAGATATACATATATCCAAATTGGAAGCCACACACTCTCCAGTAGAGACCGGACTAGCTGGTCAAGAGGAGAAGATCAACACTTGCACACACACCACATGGAACACATAGCCCTCCAGAACATACACCAGCACTGTCTTCACATAAAAACACAAACCACACACCCACCTTTGTTGAGGCTCTCAATAAAAATCTACCCAAACAGCAGAGACCTCCAAGGCAGAAATGCACTTGACCACCACACCTAAACACTAATAATGAGACACAAAACTCTCCTAAACAGTGTGCCACTCAACCAAAGCCCCTAAGGCAAAACAGCATGCCCAACACACTAGTCATAGGTGACTCGATAGTGAGGCACACTGATGTCCCATTCACTAGGTTGAATAAGGATAAAAGTAACAGTCAGCTGCCTGTCAGGCCCCAGAATCTGCTACATAACGCATGCACTCAGGTCCCTCAACAACAGTTACAAATATAACTCTGTCACTGTATATGTGGGTGTGAATGACCTAAGACATACCTTCCTGAACTACATGAAAAGAGACATGGAGGAGCACTCAGATTATGTAGCCCAGGGGAGTATGAACCTAGCCCTGAGCAGTATCCTACCATCACCCAGAATTATACCACAGTACAAGCACAAAATGATTGATTTCAGCAATTGGCTAAGTTTCTGGTCTCATTCTTAGAGGATCCAGTATCTGTCTGCCTGGGATGACATGATTGACAGACCTCGATGCTTTGCAAGAGATGGCCTGCATCTGTCACCCCTGGGCTTCCAGATACTGGCCAAGGTTCTTGCCACTCCTATAGTGCCTTTTTTAGGTGGTGTTCCAAAGACCAAATTACCACTGTAACAGCTACAAACAAATGCAACCTGAGGGTCATGCTGCTCAACGCTAGAAGTCTAAATCTCAAAATGCACTCACCCGAAGCACTCATTAAAATGGAAAACACTGACATTTGTGCTGTAACAGAGACCTGGTTCAAGGCTGCAGAGAGCACCCCTGCACTACCAGGCTATAACTCATTCCACACCTTTCAGCCCCAGAACTTGGACCGAAGCTCCAAAGGCGGTGGTCTTTCCATATTCATAAAGGATGCGCACACCACCAGACTGGTAGCTCAACACATCTGAGATACTTCAGGTACAGCTAACATTGGACAAGACAGTGACTCAGGTCATAGCCTGCTATAGGTCCCCAACCATGTCCCAAGACTCACACTCCATGTTACTAAGCACCCTGGAGAATATTAGGGTCCAGCCTAATACTCTCATACTAGGCGACTTCAACTACTCCTCCATTAACTGGGAAAACTACTCATGTACCAATACACTTGCCCAACGCTTTCTGGAATTCATTAATTCCAATGCCCTGGACCAGCTCGTTCTTACCCCCACTAGAGGTAGCAACATCCTTGACCTGGCCATTACTAACATGGACAATCATTGCTCTACACCAATAGTCAACTCCTCCCTGGTTAGATCCGACCACAAACTAATCACCTTGGAAATCCACATCCCTCCCACCCCCCAAAGGTAACCACCATGAAAAACTTCCCCAAAGCTAACTTTGGGCTCCTAAAAACAGAGGTTGTTAACTTCATGGCACCCATGCAAATGAAGAATAGTTGCATGACCACCGAATCATACACCAATGCACTGTATGAACACGTACACAAATGCATGGCTCTCACCATACCCAATAGAACCAAGATGCTCTCCTCAAAAAAAAAGGAAGCAATCTGGTGGTCCCCTGCCATAAACAAACTCTAAAACAGAAGTAGGAAACTGATGCAGAATAAGGTGAAGTCCCAAGACTGGAAAATCTCCCTTATCAGCCTCAACAAAAGGTTGAGATCCCTCATCAAATCCTCTAAAACTAGCTATGAAAACAGAATTGCAGCAGATAGTAAAGACAACCACAAGGCCTTTTATAGTTCTGTAAAGAATCTCCATGGCAATACCCAGACTTGCTCTGAGCTATTGCACAATGGTATCTCCTATACAGAGCCAACAGATATTGCCAATATACTGGCCAATAGATTCGGTGTCAACTCCCTCCCCCAACCCCAAGGGACTAATCACAATACCAGTAGATTGCCAAGCACCCAGTATTATTGCTGGACAGGTTAAAACAGCACTGTCCAAGGCCAAGAATACAGCTTCTATGGGACCTGACAATATCTCTGGCTGTGTTCTACATAAACTACAGGGTGAACTGGCACCTCACTTTTGTGCCCTGTTCAATAACAGCCTCACCTCAGGCTTTGTCCCTATCGAATGGTGCACTGCAACAATCATCCCTCTCCACAAGGGAGGAGTGACTACAGACCCCGGGAACTATCACCCCATTAGCCTGATGACTCTGATATGCAAAGCTATGGAATGCATCATCATGGACTCCACTTGTGACTGGTCTGCAGTCCGACTTGGAGTCAGCTACTTTCACACTGTGGGTTCTATCTGTGAGCCAGTTTGCAACCCACCTAGTGATATAGGGGTTGATGCCTAGCTTAGTGAGTTTTTCTATGATTCCTTAGTGGGGAATGGTTTCAAAGGCCTTGGCCAAATCAAGGTAGGCTGTATGAACCACCTTGCCTTCATCCACAGCTCTGGTGACTGACTCAAAGAAGTCAACCAAGTTGAGCAGGCATGATCTATCCTTCACAAAACCAAACTGTGTAGGATCCAGGGTTTGGAGATTTCCTATATCCTTGTTTATTAGGTCCATGATGATGCATTCCATAGCTTTGCATATCAGACTCATCAGGCTAATGGGGAGATAGTTCCCAGGGTCTGTAGTCACTCCTCCTTTGTGGAGAGGTAATGACTGTAGCAGTGCGCCATTCGGTAAGGGCAAAGCCTGAGGTGAGGCTGTGATTGAACAGGGCACTCAGGTGAGGTGCCAGTTCACTCTGTAGTTCATGTAGAATACAGCCAGAGATATTGCCAGGTACCATAGTAGCTGTATTCTTGGCCTTGGACAGTGCTGTTTTAACCTGTGCAGCAGTAATACTGGGTATTTGGCAATCTACTGGTATTGTGATTGGTCCTTTAGGAGGGGAGAGAGGGGTAAAGTTGGCACTGAATCTGTCGGCCAGTATACTGGCAATATCTGTTGGCTCGGTATAGGAGGTACCATTGTGCAGTAGCTCAGAGCAAATCTGTGTATTGCCCTGGAGATTTTTTACATAACTGTAGAAGGCCTTGTGGTTGTCTTTACTATCTGCTGAAATTCTGTTTTCATAGCTAGCCTTAGAGGATTTTATGAGGGATCTCAACTTTTTTTTGAGGCTGATAAGGGAGTTTTTTTTCAGTCTTGGGTTCTATTGGGTATGGCGAGATTGATGCAATTGTGTGCATGTTCATACAGTGCATTGGTGTATGTCTCTCCAGTCATGCAACTATTCTCCATTTGCATGGGTGCTGTGAAGTTAGCCACCTCTGTTTTTAGGAGCCCAAAGTTAGCTTTGGAGAAGTTTTTCATGGTGGTTACCTTTGCGGATGGGGTGGGGTGGGAGGGATATGGATTTCCAAGGTGATTAGCTTGTGGTCAGATCTAACCAGGGAGGAGTTGACTATTGGTGTAGAGCAATGGTCACCCATGTTAGTAATGACCAGGTCAAGGATGTTGCTACCTCTAGTGGGGGTAAGAATGAGCTGGTCTAGGGCACTGGAATTAACGAATTCCAGGAAACATTGGGCAAGTGTATTGGTACATGAGTAGTTTTCCCGGTTAATGAAGGGGTAGTTGAAGTCACCCAGTATGAGAGTGTTAGGTTGGACCCTAATATTCTCTAAGGTGCTTAGGAATGTGGAGTGAGAGTCTTGGGACATGGTTGGGGACCTATAGCAGGCTACAACCTGAATTGGTGTCCTACCCATTGTTAGCTGCATCTAAAGTATCTCAGATGCATTATGTTGGGCTACCAGTCTAGAGGTGTGAGCATACTTTATGAATATGGAAACACCACTGCCTTGGAGCTTTGGTCCAAGTTCTGTGGCCAAAAGGTGTGTAATGAGTTATAGCCTGGTAGTGCAGGCGTGTTTTCTGCTGCCTTGTACCAGGTCTCTGTTACAGCACAAACGTCTATGTTCTCGTATCAGGAAGCCCAGGGGTGACAGAGCATATAAAATTACAAGTGCACAGTTCAATGAATTAAGTGGGAAAATGGAAGTGCATAACATAACATGTGAGATAAATAAAAAGACGAAAATGATGAATGCAGTGTAAATGCATTCTACAGCTGCTATAGAAGATATAGACTGCCATAAGTTATACAAGGTGTATGATGCAGTTGAAATTCATTGAATGTGTATATCAGGTGTGATTTTTAAACATAAAGAAAAAGTGTTCTATGTTCAGTCAGTCTTATAGAAGCAATAGCAGAAATAAAAATTTTAGAAAATGCGTAAAAGGAAATATGGGTATATTTAACATAACTTTCATGTTATTGAATAGAAAAAGTAAACTGAGGTGCTGTTGACGCCATTAAAATTAAGAGTCAATTCAGTGATGTTTGAAAATACATCATAAAATGCGAAACAACTTCAAATCAGATGGTTGATAAGAAATGCTGATGATTAGTAACCACAGCACTGAATTTAAGCAAGACAGACGTAAAGAGTGCCATATTTTGTCCAGAAACATGTTTTAGACATTGTGGTTAAAAGGCACAGAAAATAAATCTCTGTCCATTTTTAATGTATTGAGATAACCAAGTCAATGGGTTAAAAACTACTGAGTTATGAATATAAAAAATACAAGTTCTTTTTACAAAATCTAACTGTTAAATATATTAGTTTTCTTAATAATTTGGATAATTTGACCTTTTAGAAGCTATGAATAGCAAAACAATTTCCCAGTGTGAAAACAAAACTAGAAAGTGTTTTTAAATTCTTTCAGGAGCAGTCATGTAGTTAGGAGGACATAATGAATAATGTACCAACCCACAGGAATGGCATTTCTCATGTCTCTGCATGATTTATCTATAGCCTTATAACATTTGCCAGGAAAATACCATGCCTGCATACATACAAATGAATCATTATGCTGTGCCAAAGATGTAAGCTTCACAGAAAGTATTATGATGTTGTAGTGTCAGTAGTGCAACAGGCAGCGTACTTACCTTTGGTACAGAAAGTTTTGTGTTCTTTTCCCCCACCCAGGTAGAATGATTGCTGACAGTATGGCATATCAAAAGATCCCCAATGCTATGGCCAAATTTTCCCCTAACAGTATAAATTCCTCCTCAGGTCTCCCATGCAAAGAGACTGCTAGCCTAGTGGAACTAACCTGGTCAACAAAGAATAAATAGCATAGGACATTAATTCAATTCCTTGACCGATGACTTCAGTTTCAAGCTGCAAACTTTCCCATGTCTTTGTGTTCCTGCTTTATCTGCTACATGCTGATCTTCTTTTTTATTGCATATTTTTATTACTTTCCCTTTTCTCATCTACATGCAGGAGATTTTAGTATGAGTTGACATCACTCCAGCAAATCCTTTTCTTTGCATTGATTTTCAGGAAATAGTAATGTAGTGGAAATAGACACTGAAAGACTGAGCCTCTGCAATAGAGTACTTCCATATTGCTGCAACTGTTTCTCTTCATATAACAGAAACAAATGTAAAGTCCCTTGAAATCAAAGGGCAAAAAATCCAGGCTGAGAATAATTCCAAAATAACAGCAAAGAATCCACAGATATACGTGCAGGTACCAGTTTATTCACAGAAGACACAAGCGCTTTCACAATAGCTTCTTCAGGTGTAACTTCTCCATGAAAATACACACCTTATATACTCTACCTAATTGATCTAAACAATCAATTAACATACTAAAACATTTTTAAAAAGATATTACACTTAAAGACATGAATAAATAAATGTTACCTAACTGAAATGCATACATTTATAATGCTAGTACAATAATTAGTGGACAGTGAATTATAACTGATAGTGAACTATCCATGTATATATATGTATATAATTATAAAAATGTATAAATATAAATATACATAAATATATTCATAAAAGTACAAAAATATATATATACATATATATATAAAATATATAATAATATATATAATTAAAATATGTACATTTATTTATGTAAAATATATATATATTCATAAATAAAATTATAAAATCATAAATATATTTACATTTATATTTAAAAATACTTAAAAATATATATCAAAATTCATCTATTCAATGGTCTACTATGAAGTACAGGCTTGATAGGAATGCATTCATTAAGGCCATGCCCAAAAGTAGACCTGAACCTCACAATCCATTTTGCTTCAGTGTCCTCAGTTCTAACTCTCATGTCACCACCTCTGCTATTCTCATATATATATAAAGGAACACGACCTTGTGGTCATTGTTCACAATGTTCATCTATAGATATGAGTTTATTATTCCACTACCCTGATACTAGAAGAACCACTGAGTTTAGGGTAGGTGCTACATGTGACAGCTCACATGTGGTTTATTTAGCAGAATGCCAGTCATGCCATTGTTTTTATATAGGCAAAACTGACAGAACCCTTAGAGAAAGGATCAGGGAACATCTTTATCATACTAGGAAGAAGTCAAAAATCAATGCTCTAGCTAAACATATTAGTGCCATGGGAGATGACCATGTATTCAAGTTTAGAGTTTTATCTCTTATATATGAGAATGGCAGAGGTGGTGACATGAGAGTTAGAACTGAGGACACTGAAGCGAAATGGATTGTGAGGCTCAGGTCTACTTTTGGGCATGGCCTTAATGAATGCATTCCTATCAAGCCTGTACTTCGTAGTAGACCATTGAATAGATGAATTTTGATATATATTTTTAAGTATTTTTAAATATAAATGTAAATATATTTATGATTTAATAATTTTGTTATTTATGAATATATATATATATATATATTTTACATAAATAAATGTACATATTTTAATTATATATATTATTATATATTTTATATATATATGTATATATGTATTTTTGTACTTTTATGAATATATTTATGTATATTTATATTTATACATGTTTATAATTATATACATATATATACATGGATAGTTCACTATCAGTTATAATTCACTGTCCACTAATTATTGTACTAGCATTATAAATGTATGCATTTCAGTTAGGTAACATTTATTTATTCATGTCTTAAGTGTAATATCTTTTAAAAAATGTTTTAGTATGTTAATTGATTGTTTAGATTAATTAGGTAGAGTATATAAGGTGTGTATTTTTATGGAGAAGTTACACCTGAAGAAGCTATTGTGAAAGCGCTTGTGTCTTCTGTGAATAAACTGGTACCTGCACGTATATCTGTGGATTCTTTGCTGTTATTTTTGGAATTATTCTCAGCCTGGATTTTTTGCCCTTTGATTTCAAGGGACTTTACATCTGTTTCTGCTATATTGCTGCATTTCGGGCTCTGTTTTTGCTGATTATTTCTCTTCATATGTTTACAGTTTTGATAACTC